>NC_143260.1:83838029-84141059 GCF_984573655.1 Nuphar pumila | reverse complement strand
AGAGGAGAGAGAAGCCATGAAAATTTGAGAGAAAAAGAGCTTCCTTTGACCCCCTTTAGGTCCCCTATTTATAGATTTTTTTTTTGATTTGTTTAGGAAGAGTTTTGATTTTTTTGGACTCTTTTTAATTGTTTTTGATAAACCACATGGGGAGGACGATTTTTTTGAAGAATTCTAACCTAAATTGACTCTAATTAATCCCTAATTAACACCTAATTAAACCCTAAAAAGTCCAAATGTGGCACCACCTAGTATGGACCCACATTTGGTTTTAAAAACTTGAATTTAAAACCTTTAAAAACCAATGGTTTAAAACTTAAATAAAATGGATTTTCAAAATTGATTTTGACTCCTCTAAACCCCTAACCTAACTAGGACAATGACTAACCCTAGTCTAACCTTGACTTCTTCAAATGTGGCGCCACCCCGAGTGGGCCCCACTTGAATTTTCAAAAACGATTTTAAAACTTAAAAATGAGAGGTTTTTCAAAAGAGATTCAAAAGTAGACTTTGAGATTGAAAGTTTTGAAATGATACAGAGTCTTGACTGAGTCAGAACACTTCTAGATATGGCGCCAACGGGGTGGGCCCCACATCGAAGTTTTGAAAAACTTGAAATAAATACTAAAAATGGCTTTGAAAACGGGTTAAAATCAATAGTTGAAATTCAAAGTTTTGAAAGTAGAGTCTTAAGCGAACTGGAACTCCGGGTTAGAGTCCTGGATTCTTAGGACATTGTGATTTTGGTTTTTAAAAGCCAAATGAAGGAGTTTTTGAAAAGATTTAATCGAAAATAATGAAATAAGTCAGAAAATACTGTTAGGGTTAGACTCCTAACTCAATCAGAACTCTGAAATAGAGTCCTGGATCAACTGGACTCTACAAAATGACCTAATTTTTTAAAACAAATGGAAATAAATGAAAATGGAAGTAAAAACAGACTCCTGACTGGATTAGGACTCTGGGACAGAGTCCTGATCGGACTGAAACTCTAGATTTTTTTGGTATTTTTCTGAAAAACAAATAAAAGAACTTGTGAAAACAATGAAAGCAATAACAAATATTGAAATAAAATAGAGTTCTGTTTCAACTGAGACTCTGGGGACAGAGTTCTGATTGAACTAGGACTCTCAGATTTTGGATTTTCTGAGAAAACGAATGAGAGAATTTTGAAAAACAGTTAAAAACAGGATGAAATTGAATTTTGGTTCAGAGTCCTGGTCTGATTAGGACTCTAAGAAAGAGTCCTGATTCGATCAGAACTTTAAGAATTTTGGTTTTCTGATGAGAAAATAATGAAATTTGGGCAAAGCTTTTGAAAACCAGTGAAAATGAAGTGAGAAAATCAATTTTGGATAGAGTCCTGCTTCGATCAAGACTTTGGGGTAGAGTCCTGATTGGATTAGGACTCTGGGATAAAATCTCAGAATTTTGAAATTCTTTGATAAAAGTGTAATAGTTTTGGTAGATTGAAAGATTTCTGAAAGATTCTCTCAAAATTGAAATCAAGATCAGAGTCCTGATCCAACTATGACTCTCTAAACAGAGTCATGTTTTGACTAAAACTCTGAGTTTCTGACTCTTTTTGAAAGATTTTGAAAGATTTGATTGAAATAGATAAAATACCTGTAAAAGATTAGAGTCCCAATCCAATTGAAACTCTGAAGAAGAGTCATGATCCGACTGGACTCTTGAAGAAGAGTCCTGATCCAACTAGGACTCTAAAATTTTGGCCAAAATAGAAGATTTTGAAAGGTTTTCTTCAAAGACAGGTAAAAAGGTAGTGAAAAGTAGAGTTCTGATCCGACTGGACTCTGGAAAAAGAGTCCTGATCCAACTAGGACTCTAAATTTTTTGAGATTTTTGATAAGTGAAGGAATCCAGAAGCGACACCACCTAAATGGGCCTCATCTGAGAATTGAAATCAATTGAACTTTGAATTTAAAATGAATCCAGATTGTTTTCTAAGAAAATATTTTGAAATATAAAGTCCTGTGGTTGAAAAATGACAGAATGTTGAATAAAAACCCAGGTTTTGAAATTGATTTCGAAAGAAAAAGTTTTAAAATGAAATCTGGATTAAATATTTTGAAAACAGGAATGTTGGATCTCGAAAATGAGATGTGATGACATGCAATGCAGTGAAATGGTATGTCAAATTCATGCAGTGATATGCAATGACACATGAAATGTGAGTACTTGATAAGAGTGAAAATTTGGGGTGTTTACAAATATCTAACTTGTGTAATTTTCAACATACAGCAATACCATACCGACATGCACTACAATGTTGGAACTTGCAATCCACCTGGCTTGTTTGAGTGAAACTATGGCATGAGTTTGACAAGTCTTTTGGTATGTAACAATTTTGGGAGGATGTTTGCATTTCTTGTTGAACTTAATGTAGTGTCTGATATTGTTATGTTTCATGACAGGCTCTGTTCAATTTAAAAGTGAGCATCGCAACATAGGAATCACGTATGGATTCTTCAGCTACAAAATAGTTGTAGCGTTTAACTTTCATATCTTACAAATCGTTGTAATGTTTAGCATTCTATAATTCTTTGTTATAGTTCTATAATTCTTTGTTGTAAATCAATAATTCTTTGTTATAATTCTATAATTCTTTTTTCTAAATCGATAATTTTGTGTTGTAATGTTATAATTCTATAATAGAAATCATACTATAAATATCATAAAACGACAGTAGAAAACACATAATATCTTACAAATCGATATACAACAATTGAGCATAATATATTATAAATCAATATACAAAAATTCAGCATAATAGCTTACAAATCGATATTAACAAACAAAACCATATCTCAAAAATCGATACTCTAAAACACATATCTTACAAATCGATATACGACAATTCAACATAATATATTACAAATCTGTATATGGCAATTCAGCATAATATCCTACAAATCGATATACGATAATTCAGCAAAATATATTATAAATCGATAGTAACAAACAAAACAATATCTTATAAATCTACAATAGAAAACACATAATATCTTATAAATCAATATACTGCAATTCAACAAAATATATTACAAATTGATAGTAACAAACAAAACAATATCTCACAAATCGACAGTAGAAAATACATAATATCTTACAAATTGATATACGACAATTCAACATAATATATTACAAATCGGTATACGACAATTCAGAATAGTATCTTACAAATCGATATACGGCAATTCAGCATATTATCCTACAAATCGATATACGGCAATTCACCAAAATATATTACAAATCGATAGTAACAAACAAAACAATATCTCACAAATCGATAATAGAAAACACATAATATCTCACAAATTGCTATACAGAAATTCAATATAATATATTACAAATCGATATTAACAAACAAACAATATCTCACAAATCGATAATAGAAAACACATAATATCTTACAAATCGACATACGACAATTCAGCATAATATATTACAAATCGGTATACGGAAATTCAGCATAATATCCTACAAATCGATATACGATAATTCGGCAAAATATTTTACAAATCTATAGTAACAAACAAAACAATATCTCACAAATCAATAATAGAAAACACAAAATATCGTACAAATCGATATAGGGCAATTCAACATAATATATTACAAATCGATATTAACAAACAAAACAATATCTCACAAATCGACAATAGAAAACACATAATATATTACAAATTGATATACGACAATTCAACAAAATATATTACAAATTGATAGTAACAAACAAAACAATATCTCACAAATCGACAATAGAAAACACAAAATATCTTAGAAATCGATATACGAAAATTCAACATAATATATTACAAATCGATATTAAGTGATTCATGTGAGGTATAGTGAATTAAAACATGGTCTGCTCAATGCATTTGTTCATCTGCGTGGTTTTTAGTTTGTAGTGTATCGTCAACCTTTTCTATCTTTTGCTTTAGCTAATGTTCAGTTTGAGAGAGAGGGAAGATGATGATTTTGAATACGAAGTGCCATTGACGCTATCAGGGTAAGAATCGAGGAACCTCCATCTTCTCCACCCTCTGTTTCGTTGCTGCCTTATCGCGACACGCTAACATCGTTGAAGAAACCCATGCTGGAGGAGACAACCCCACCAAGAAGGCGGTTGTAGTTGAAATTGGAGCCACCATCTTCCCCACTTTAGCCTTCTCCTCCAAGATTGTCGTACCATGAAGCCTCATTGTCGAGGAGATCTGTGTTGGAGGAGCCTCCATGAAGGCGGTCTGTGAAATTGCAAGAGCCCCCACGTTCACCATCAACATCTCTTTTGTGATTGCCATATCGCTAATTCTTTGTTGTAAATCGATAATTATTTATTGTAATGCTATAATTCTTTATTGTAAATCGATAATTCTTTGTTGTAATGTTATAATTCTTTATTGTAATTCTACAATAGAAATCATACTACAAATATCATAAAAATCGATACTAGAAAATACGTAATATCTTACAAATCGATATACAAGAATTGAGCATAATATATTACAAATCGATATGGAAATTCAACATAATAGCTTACAAACCGATATTAACAAACAAAATCATATCTCACAAATCAATACTAGAAAACACATATTATCTTACAAATCGATATACGGTAATTCAGTATAATATATTAAAAATCGATATTAAGCAATTCAGCATAATATCTTACAAATCGATATACGACAATTCAGCATAATATATTATAAATTGATATTAACAATCAAAACAATATCTCACAAATCAATACTAGAAAACACATATTATCTTACAAATCGATATACGACAATTCAGCATAATATATTACAAATTGGTATACGTCAATTCAGCATAATATCCTACAAATTGATATACGACAATTCAGCAAAATATATTACAAATTGATATTAACAAACAAAACAATATCACACAAAATGATACTAGAAAACACATAATATCTTACAAATTGATATACGACAATTTAGCATAATATATTACAAATCAATATTAAGCAATTCAGCATAATATCTTCAAATCGATATATGACAATTCAGCATAATTTATTACAAATCGATATTAACAACCAAAATAATATCTCACAAATCGATATTGGAAAACACATATTATCTTACAAATTGATATTAACAACAAAAATAATATCTCACAAATTGATACTGAAAACACATATTATCTTAAAAATCGATATACGACAATTCAGCATAATATATTACAAATTGGTATATGTCAATTCAGCATAATATCCTACAAATCGATATACGACAATTCAGCATAATATATTACAAATTGATATTAACAAACAAAACAATATCTCACAAAACGACACTAGAAAATACATAATATCTTACAAATCGATATACAACAATTCAGCATAATATATTACAAATTGATTTTAACAACCAAAACAATATCTCACAAATCGATACTGGAAAATACATATTATCTTACAAATCAATATACGACAATTCAGCATAATATATTACAAATCGATATACGTCAATTCAGCATAATATCCTACAAATCGATATACGGCAATCCATCATAATATATTACAAATTGATATTTACAAATAAAACAATATCTCACAAAATGACACTAGAAAACACATAATATCTTACAAATCGATATACAACAATTCAGCATAATATATTACAAATCGATTTTAACAACCAAAACAATATCTCACAAATCGACACTAGAAAACACATAATATCTTACAAGTTGATATACGACAATTCAGCATAATATGTTACAAATCGATAATAACAAACAAAACAATATCTCACAAATCGACACTAGAAAACACATAATATCTTACAAATCGATATACGGTAATTCAGCATAATATATTATAAATCGATATTAACAAACAAAACAATATCTCACAAAAGTCGATATAATATCCTATAAATTATAAGATGTGTCGATTTGCAAGATTTTTTGTATTATGATTTTGAAACGTGTGCCTGCATAATTTATATTGTTGTGATTTGGGTGTTTGAGGTGGCAATTTGCGTATTCAACACATGTGTGCCAGGTTCATAATTTTGGTTTATGGATCAATATGAATTTTGTACACAGTCTTACAAAATTTGTTACAAATGTTTGTACACAAAAAAGTTTGGAAATTGAAAGTTGAACAAAAAATTGCTCTCTCTCTCTCTCTCAGCAGTAGATCGTAACCCTCTTCACGTTATCCTTGAGAATAGATAGACGTTTAAAAGGATTTTCTCCTACTCTTGGGGGCCTCGCGTCTTTTGCAGCTTTCTAGGTAATCTTGCAGTCTGGGTTTTTGTATCTTCCTCAACTAGAAAATCCTTCAATTTTTTGCATAGTTCTGTGCAAAATCTAGGTATATCATCCTGAAAAAAAAACATGATAGTCAGACCAATATAAAATTGTAGTCACCAATAATATAGTTCAATGAAACATGTTTAAGTGTACAACATACAACGGTGAATTTTGGTTCTCGTCCATAGTATATTTCTTCAATATACTTCATTACAAAGATGCCACAATCGACGCCATTATTTTATAAAGGAGCATTCTCTGCGGCGTGAAGCCTCCACGAGCCAATGTTGACACCCAACATGTCTCTCAAAAATCCAACCTGTGGTTTATGCAAAAGCAAGTAAATTTTGGGCTACGGTACAAGATACGATAATCTTAAAGATAGAAACTTACTAAATGCACAATGTCACAGTCTACACCAATATCATAGTCCAAGGAGTTGTATAGCCATATTTTTTGTTCTCATACATCCAACATGTATAAGACCCAATGCTTTTCCGATTGCCACAATGTAAGAATCAACATCTGCAAATCGATTATAAAATATCATAAAAAAATGGATATGAAAATGCGTACTGATGCCATAAAAATCGATGTTAAGAATCAAAACAAGATCTTAAATAGATTTAACATGTTACAAATCGATATGGTCACATACCTTTTCACTTGAACAAAAGACTGTCATTTTATCATTGTTACCCCAATATTATATTCCGTCTAGAAATCCAGTCGTGTATGGCATTCAACGAACAATACTCTGTTGAACGAAACAATAATAATAGTAAGTCTAAAACATGAAGGTACATTAGTAAATAAAAAAGAAAATAAACATATAAGATAACCGATATACCATAAAATAAAGGGTGACGACGCGGACCGACATGCTTGTTCCCTTACTTTGAATATACATGACGAAATCGTGTATAGTCTGTTTACAACAAATATGCACTTGTTAATATACATACCCATGACATACGTAAATGTATAATTGATAGTGGTTTCTTACATACAAAATTACTGATAGTGTGTCATTCTGCAAATTCATCTCGCATCTGGTCGATGTTCTCTTCGAGCACTTTGCTGAGTTTTCTGGCACCTTGTTTTATAGATATTGCACTGAAATTAGTTGAATATTCAATAAAATAACTGTAGCATTATATTCAGTAAATGAACTATAAATAATGTAAAAAAGATGAAGCATGTTATAGGAATCGAAGGTAAAGTTGATTGTACAAGTGTGCGAGCATAGCAACACCTCATGCTCAGTTGTCGACTTCATCTAAGTCTTCCAGGAACTGCAGCCACATGTAACTTATTCTGAAACCAGAACAATTAGAAAATAAAGTAAGTTCAAAAAAATAAAGAAGGAAGTCGCGCAACTCTTGGTCAGCTGCTTCAGATGCACATGCAACGGACCGACCTTTCCATTTATTATGAAAAAAAAAAACTTTCATTATTAAGGATTTGCCTCCACTAGAAATGCACTCACGCCATTCCTACATCGACATTCCTAGAAGGGTCGTGCAATTGTCCCTTGGGTTATAGTTTGAATCCCGTGTTAGGACAACACTTCCATGACACTTATGACCTATAATCCGTGCCACATCTTCTAGGGTCATGGTGATCTCAAAACTCCCAAACTGGAATGTGTTCGTCTTATGGTTTCACTTATTGACCAGGTGGGTCATGGTGTTCCAGCAATTTTCAAAAAAATGTTGATCCAGAAGGTCGCCAAAGTGCGTCTTTCGTAATCGGTCCTTCTGATATTCACTCAGCTTTCTGAACCATGATAGAACTACAGGCCACTGACACCGCCCTCTTAGCTTTTCACCTATTGTTCTACTTCTTTTCTGAGTTGCCTGTAACATAAAATATCAAATCACAGTTAATCACTATACATAGTAATCGCTATCACAGTAATCACTATACAAAGTAATCGCTATCACATTAATCGTTATCATAGTAATCACTATACATAATAATCGCTATACATAGTAATCATTATACTGAGTAATCGTTATTTATAGTAATCACTATACATAATAATACCTACAACAGTACACCACAACATACAATAGCGATTAACGTACCTTGGTCACACTTTTCTTCTCTTCATCCCCTCCCTTCCTTTGCTTTTGTACTTCTTCCTTCCGTCCTTCGCATCCATCGTATGCTTTTTCCTTTCTGTTTTCTTCTCTTCTTTTCTCTTTCCTTCTCTTCCTCGTCCTTCTTATCCTTCCTTTGTCTTTCCTTCTCTTCCTCGTCCTCCTTCTCTTTCCTTTGCCTTTCCTTCTCTTCCTCATCCCAACGCTTCTTCCTTTGCCTTTCCTCTTCTATCTTCATCATTTGGCTTTCCTTCTCTTCCTCCTCCTCCTTCTTTAATTGTCTTTCCTTCTCCTCCTTATTTTTTTTTGCCTTTCCCACTCCTCCGCTTCCTTCATTTGCCTTATCCTCCTTTGCTTTTCTAAATATTTCTGCTCTATCAGTTGTCTTTCCTTCTCTTCATCCTCCTCCTTCTTCTTCAATTGTCTTTCCCTCTCTTCCTCCTCCTCCTGCTTCTTCCTTTGTCTTTCCTTCTCTTCCTCGTCCTCCTTCTCCTTTCTTTCCTTTTCCCTCTCCTCCTCCTCCTCTTTCTTTTTCCTTCACTTCTCCTCCTTCTCCTTATTCTTCCTTTGCTTTTCCCTCTCCTCCTCCTCCTCCTCCTCCTTTTGCCTTCACTTTTCTTTTTCATTGTCCTTATTATTCCTTTGCTTTTCCCTATCCTCCACCTCCTCCTTCCTTTGCCTTGATTTTATTTGTTTTTTTTTCATTATCCTCCTCCTTCCTTTCATTTTGCTTCTCTTTGTCATCCTTCTTCTTCTTTTTCATCTGTACTTCTACCTCATCATTCTTCGTTGGATTATCATCTTCAATATTTGATGGATTAGGCTTTGCTCTATACTTTACCAGTAATTGCTCACTTTCTTTATCATTCTCAATCTTTATTATTCTATAGTACGCTTCTAATTGCTTATACAAAGCATACTATTGGACGATTTTGTCAAGAGTTTTTCCCGCTGACGACGAAGTGTTTCTTCTCTGAGGAATATAAGCCATTGGTAGCCTGCACAACACAAAATCTTACCGAGACGACAAAGGGTACTCCGACAAAAGAATATGAAGCGTTAAAATTTTTACGAACCGTTTAGGGGGAAATATTGCAAAGAACTCCTTTTATAGCCGAGGAGTTTAATGCTTATGGGACCCATCAAAGATTTTTTGGCGGTTCACGTCTTATAATAAAAGATTTTATAATGACATCATTGTCTGCCACAAAGATTTGCCTTTGTTATGAAAATATTATCATAGTATAACGCAATTTGATGATCAAATATCATACAAATCGATATAAAAATTATTGTTGATAGCTTATAAATCGATATATAGAATCAGGATAGAAATCAATATTTAGAATCAAGTCAATATCTTAAATCCATATTAAGAATCAAAACAACATCTTAAATCGATATAAAAATTCTTGTTGATATCTTAAAAATCGATATTTAGAATCAAAACAATGTCTTAAATTGATATTAGGAATCAAAACAATATCTTAAATTGATATTAAGAATCAACATAGAAATCAATATTGAGATTCAGAACAATATCTTAAATTGATTTGGAAATTCGTATTGATATCTTAAAGATCAATATTTAGAATAAAAACAATATCTTAAATCGATATTAAGAATAAAAACATCTTAAATCAATATGAAAATTCTTATTGATATCTTAAAAATCTATATTTAGAATCAAAACAATATCTTAAATTGATATTAAGAATCAAAACAATATCATAAATCGATATTAAGAATCAACATAGAAATCGATATTAAGATTCAAAACAATATCTTAAATCGATTTGGAAATTCATATTGATATCTTGAAGATCGATATCTAGAATCAAAATAATGTGTTAAATCGATATTAAGAATCAAAACAACATCTTAAATCGATATGAAAATTCCTATTGATATCTTAAAAATCGATATTTAGAATCAAAACAATGTCTTAAATCAATATTAAGAATCAAAACTATATCTTAAATTGATATTAAGAATCAACATAGAAATCAATATTAAGATTTAGAACAATATCTTAAATCAATTTGGAAATTCGTATTGATATCTTAAAAATTGATATTAAGAATCAAAACAACATCTTAAATTAATATGAAAAATCCTATTGATATCTTAAAAATTGATATTTAGAATCAAAACAATATCTTAAATTGATATTAAGAATCAAAACAATATCTTAAATCGATATTAAGAATCAGCATAGAAATCGATATTAAGATTCAGAATAATATCTTAAATCGATTTGGAAATTTGTATTGATATCTTAAAAATCGATATTTAGAATGAAAACAATATCTTAAATCGATATTAAGAATCAAAACAACATCTTAAATCGATATAAAATTTCCTATTGATATCTTAAAAATTGGTATTTAGAATCAAAACAATATCTTAAATCGATATTAAGAATCAAAACAATATCTTAAATCGATGTTAAGAATCAGCATAGAAATCGATATTAAGATTTAGAACAATATCTTAAATTGATTTAGAAATTTGTATTGATATCTTTAAAATCGATATTTAGAATCAGAACAATATCTTAAATCGATATTAAGAATCAAAACATCTTAAATCGATATGAAAATTTCTATTGATATCTTAACAATCGATATTTAGAATCAAAACATATCTTAAATCGATATTAAGAATCAAAACAATATCTTAAATCCATATTAAGAATCAGCATAGAAATCGATATTAAGATTCAAAACAATATCTTAAATCGATTTGAAAATTCGTATTGATATCTTAAAATTCGATATTTATAATCAAAACAATATCTTAAATCGATACTAATAATCAAAACAATATCTTAAATCGATATATAGAATCACGATAGAAATCGATATTACGAATTAAAACAATATCTTAAATCGATATTAAGAATATTATGCTGAATTGTCGTATCGATGATTAATATATTATGCGATATGTATATTGATGTGTAAGATATTAGGTATTTTCTAGTATCGATTTGTAAGATGTTATATCATGTATTGTTCTATCGCGATCTACACAATGACGTCTATGTCAGCCACAACTGGATGATTATCGCAATTGGCATGAGTACAAATCGCGATACAATTACACAGACAAATCGTTGTCTCATCTAGCCTTCAAATTTACATATTGTTTAGGGTTTAGGGTTTAAGTATAATGTTTAGGATTTAGGTTTAAGGTTTAGGGTTTAGGGTTTAGTGTTAGGGTTTAGTAAGATATGACACAATTTGTAATATATTTTTCCATATGTACATCTATTTGTAAGATTTTATGTGTTTTGTAGTGTCGATTTGTAAGCCATTAGGCTGAACTTTCGTATCGATTTCGTTCACAAAGAAAGAGTTTTGGCATGAATCCATTTTCATGAATCGTGAGCCACAAAAATAGATTTGTTAATATTTATTTTCATCACCATTCATGAAAATGGCTTCATCCAAAAAGCACGTGAATTCTGTTTAATAATATATCTTTCACATGTACAAATCGTTATAACATGTATCATTCACATGCACAAATCATTGTCTCATCTAGCCTATAGAGCTACAATTTTGAAAGTCCTGTTGATAGCATCATACAAATCAATATGTAAAGTCCTATTGATAGCTTATAAATCAATATACAAAATCAGCATATAACTCGATATTTAGAATCGTAACATATAAATTGATATTAAGAGTCAAAATAATAACTTAAATCGATATCAAGAATCAACACAGAAATCAATATTAAGATTCAGAACAATATCTTAAATCAATTTGGAACACTAGTATAGATATATATAAAATCCTACCCGACATGACCCAACCCGTTGTCGAGGTGTAAAACCCTAGTCTATTTAACCTCTCTTCCTCTTTCCTGCGGCAGCGCAGCTTCTTCTTTTTCTTCTTTTTTCTCTACCGCCTTTGTCTTCTTCTTCTTCTTCTTTGACATTTCTGTCAAACACATATCTATCTTTATGAGACTCCTATTTTTACAGAAGCGATCACCAAAATATCCATAGCGTTCATCGTTGAGTTCATTTCCTGCTGCAAAGTGATTCTATGTGTAGTTGTGGATACATCCTCTCCAAGAAAACAAGCTCGTTAGTAATGGCAGCTCATTGCACCATTTTCCTCGGGTTGAGGCTAATAGAGACTCCAGCAGTGGTGCACTCTTAAGAATATGCTTCACAAACTTCAGCTCAGGTACTGAGCCCTTGAAGGAGCCGATGGGCTACATCATAAGTTGCTTTTACGTATTTGTCTTCAATATACTTTATGACAAATATGTAAAAGAGATTTATGATGTAGCCCATCGACTCTTCAAGGGGATAGTGCCTGAGCTGAAGTTTGTGAAGCAAATTCTCAAGGTGCACCATTGCTCGAGTCTCTATCAGCCTCAGCCCGAGGAAAATGGTGCAGTGGCATGCCATTACCAATGAGCTCATTTTCTTGGAGAGGATGTATCCACAGCTACAAATAGAATCACTTTGCAGCAGAAAATGACTCGACGATGAATGATACAGATGTTTTGGTAATCGCTTCTGTAAAAATGAGAGTCTCATAAAGATAGATATGTGTTTGACAAAAATGTCCTCTCATAAATAGGTTTTCACATTCCCGCACCTGGATTGCATTAGAAGCTAATCACTAATTTGGACGTGGGTTTCATACTTGTGATGATATATGTTTTCTTTCTTGATGATGGTCATGTATTGTATCTAAGCCAAACTTGGTCATGATGTATTGTATCTAAATTCTAATATTTTTTATATATAAATATGGTCTTAAATCATGTGGATTTGTAGTTACAAAATTGCGATGAGAACGATATGTTTTTATAAAAGCAAATCACGATAGCACGTGGCCTTCATACGTCATTGTGTAAATCGCGATGGTATGTGTCATTCACTTAGACAAAGCTCATTGTCTAAAAGACAGATGTCATTGTGTAAATTGCGATGGTATAACGATTTATGTAATGACGTCTATGTCGACCACATCTGGATAAAAAACGTGGTGCATGGAGCACGTTTGTGCAAATTGTTTCAGTCATTTATCAAAATTTATGCAAAGCGATTCATTACTAGTAGATTGCTTTTACGTTTCATAATTCACTGTTTCAGACATTTATTAACTCAATTGTGTAAATCGTGATAGGAACAACTCGTAAAAGCAAATCAGTGGCATTTTCACTGTACACAACACTAAATGATTGTTTGATTTTTATTTATGAATGTCGATCATTATAACGATTTGTTTAGTGACAACAGTTTAGTCCATTTGCCTTTGTTACGAAAATATTGTCATAGCATCATACAAATCGATATGGAAATTTCTGTTGATAGCTTATAAATCGATATACAGAATCAACATATAACTCGATATTTAGAATCATAACAATAACATATAAATCGATATTAAGAATCAAAACAATAACTTAAATTGATATCAAGAATCAACACAAAATTCGATATTAAGATTCAGAATAATATCTTAAATCGATTTGGAAATTCGTTTTGATATCTTAAAAATCGATATTTAGAATCAAAACAATATCTTAAATCGATATTAAGAATCAAAATATTTTCTTAAATCGATATGGCAAATCCTATTAATATCATAAAAATCGTTGTAATGTTTAGTCAATTTGCCTTTGTTACAAAAATATTGTCATAGTATAACGCAAATCGATGATCAAATATCATACAAATCGATATGAAAATTCCTGTTTATAGCTTATAAATCGATATAATGAATCATCTTCATAATTGAGGGTTTAAGTATAGGGTTTAGTTTATAGGTTTTAGGGTTAGGGTTTAGGGTTTAAGGTTTAGGGTTTAGTAATATATTAAGGGTTTATGGTTTAGCATTACGGTTTAGTAAGATATTAAGGGTTTAGTAAGACATTAAGGGTTAAGGGTTTAGGGTTAGGGTTTAGTAAGATATTAAGAGTTAGGGTTTAGTAAGATATTAAGGGTTTAGGGTTTAGGGTTTAGGTTAAGGGTTTAGGGTTAGGGTTTAAGGTTTAGCAATATATTAAGGGTTTATGGTTTAGCATTACAGTTTAATAAGATATTAAGGGTTTAGGGTTAGGGTTTAGTAAGATATTAAGGGTTTAGGGTTTAAGGTTTAAGGTTTAGGGTTTAGGGTTTAGGGTTTAGGGTTTAGGGTTTAGGGTTTAGTAAGATATTAAGGGTTTAAGGTTTAGGGTTTAGGGTTTAGGGTTTAGGTTTTAGGTTTTAGGGTTAGGGTTTAAGCATTAAGGGTTTTAGGGTTCCTGCTTTAAACATACAAATTGGTGCTTCAAACATATAAATCAATGTAGAAATTGCACCCTTCATAAGTACATATAGTTGTAACATTTGGACTTCGACATTAAACATCGTTGTATGATTTAGCAATCTTGATTACAAATCTTGGTAACTTTATAAATCATAAATCTTTACTGCATTAAATATATAAATCGTTGCTGCTTTAAATGTATAAATCATAAATTGCCACAACGATTTGCCTTTGTTACAAACATATGTGTCATTCATTTGTAAAAGAAATGTCGTTTCACATTCCGCTCATTGTCAAAAATCGATATGCCTTGGGAGACCTGGATTCCTGTTGTGATGTTTGCGATTTAAGCAATGGCGTCTATGTAAACAACAATAATTTGCCTTTGTATAGAAAATATTGGAATAGTATAACACAAATCGCAGTTGTAGTAACATACTATCGATTTACGAGATATTGTTTTGTTTGTTAATAGCGATTTGTAAGCTATTATGCTGAATTTATATATCGATTTGTAATATATTATGCGATATGTATATCGATTTGTAACATATTATGTGTTTGCTAGTGTCAATTTGTATGATATTTGTATTATGATATTGAAACATATGCGTGCGATATTTACATTATTGCATGATTGCGGTGAAGATGTGTGTATTCAAATCGTTGTTCATTTAGCGATTAAAATTGAAATCGCTTTGCAACGTAGTAGATGTCATTAAATTGTTGTCTCTTGAATCATTATTGTCAACACACATATATGATAAGTCGTTTCTTTTATTGGCACAGTAAATAACAACTATATGCATAGTATAGTACGATGTAACTGACGATCATGACAGATAACATGAAGAATGATATGCATATAGATTTAATTTTGCATGGTCGGCAGGAAGAAATCCTTTTGCCTCATAAGTGCGCGTAGTTTTCATTCTCCTCGTTCTTCTTCCGTTGCTTTTCCTTCTCTTCGTCATCCTTCTTCTTATTCTTCATCTTTAGTTCTTCCGCATCTTTTTTTGTTTGCTTTTCATCTTCAATATCTGATGGATCAGGCTCAGCATAATAAATATCCAACAATTTGTTCCTGTCTTTTTCATTCTCAATGTTCTTTACATAACCCATATATATATATATATATATATATATATATATATATATATATATATATATATCGAATTGGCGGATGATTTCTCCAAGAGTCATCCCCTCAAACGACGAAGGCTTTCTTGTCTTACGAATTGTAGTCATTGCTAACCTGCACAACACATAAATTTAACTGCATCATTATATGTTACAACTACTTTCCCAAGTATATATTATTACAAATTATCACATTTGTTACACAATCACTAACATTACAAGCCGTGGTAATATTTGGCTTCATAAATAAACATTGTAGTACGATTTAGCAAAATTAAGCAGAAATTGAGGTAACTTCATATTTACACATCACTACTGCATCAAACGTATAAATCGTTGATGCTTCAAACGTATAAATCGTTGTACAAATCACACCCTTCATAAGTACATATCGTTGGAACATTTTTTCTTCCTAAGTAAACACCGTAGTACGATTTAGCAAACTTAAGTACAAATCATGGTAACTTCAGAAATTATAAATACACATGACTATTGCTTCAAATGTATAAATTGTTGGTGGATCGAACGTACAAAGCGCTCATTCAAATGTACATATCGTTGTAAATCATAAATCGCTATTGCATTAAATGTATAAATCATTGTTGCTTTAAATGTATAAATCATGAATCATAAATCGTAAATCTCTACTAATTCAAACATATAAATTGTTGTTGCATCAAATAAATCGCTATTGTATTAAATGTATAACTCTTTGTTAATTTCAAACTTACAAATCGTTGTAGAAATTTAGCCTCTATAAGTACATATTGTTGCCTTTCATGACTCTTGTTTGACTATGAAAATAGGTGTTATTTAGCATGTATAGTACAACCACTTGTAAGATTTAGCATTCTGATTTACAAATTGATTTATTTACATAACGAAAACTTATACAAAAATCACCTTCTAGGACACAAGTTTTGCTAATCCAACAGTAGAGGAGAAACACCTAGAAGGTAGATGCAGTCGATGGTGGCAACGGTGCTCCGACTATGCTTCAGCGGCAGCAGATGACAACAAAGGTACTCTGACGGCAGCAAACGATAAAAAAGGGTGCTCCGACGACAACAGACGATGACAAAGGCTACGTCATCAAAGGGAGCTCCTATTATAGTAGATGGTGCATCATCAAAGGGTGATCCAGAATGTTTAGGGTGACATATTACGAGGAGCGCCTGTTAAAGTAGAGGAGTTTACTCCTTAGGGCAAAAATGATGATGATTTTAACCTTTTCTGGCGGGAGGACATTTTTGTCCTTTAATCAAAATGTCGTTTTACGGTGCCAATATCAGGAAAGGGTACTTAAGTATTTGCAAACTCTAACGGAAGGACATTTTTGTCCTTTACTCAAAATGTTGTTTCATGGCGATAATGGCGGGAAAGGGTACTTAAGTCTTTACAAATGCACCAGACTTTGATGCTAAGTGATGCAGATACACACGGGGAAATGAGCCTCACGTGCTTACATACGTGGCGCTCATTCAGACCTGAGAACACGCACCTGCGTGTTGGGGGGGGGTGCGATATAACCTGCTTCGAGACTTCATCCTTGATTGTGCATAGAGACGAACATCAACTGGTTATCCATCGACCTTGAAGGATGGAGGATAGAAGCATTGTCAATCTACCGACGAAGCATGTTATATGCCCCCCCCCCCGAAACACGCAGGTGCATGTTCTCGAGTCTGAATGAGTGACACATATGTAAGCACGTGCGGCTCATTTCCCCGTGTGTGTTAGCATCACTTGGCATCAGAGTCTGGTGTGTTTGCAAAGACTTAAGTACTCTTTACCGCCATTAGCGCCATAAAATGATGTTTTAAGTAAAAGACAAAAATGTCTTCCTGCCAAAAAGGGTTAAAATCATCATCATTTTCGCTCTAAGGAGTAAACTCCTCTGCTTTAACAGGAGCTCCTCACAATATGTCGCCCTAAATGTTCTGGATCACCCTTTGGTGATACATCATCTACTGTAACAGAAGCTTCGATTGATGACGCACCCTTTGTTGTTGTCTGCTATCATCGGAGCACCCTTTGTTGTCGTCTGTTGTCGTCAGAGCACCCTTTGCCATCATTTGTTGATGCCAAAACACCCTTTGTCGTTGTCTATTCATGAGAAATAGTTAAACTACCAAAAAAATCAGCATTCTATCTATTGTTCATCATGATATGAGGGTGCAAACGTCGAACTGAGAAGACAGAGAATAGTGATTTACAACAGATATAATGATGGTAATGTCAAACTGAGTAGAGTAGAGATTTATAATAGAAATAAGATAAGTGAGTAACGATTTACAGTAGAAATCAAATCAGAGAGTGGCGATTTACAGTAGAAATCAGATAAGAGAGTAGTGATTTAAAGTAGAAATCAAATCAGAGAGTAGCGATTTACAATAAAAATTAGGTAAGAGAGTAGCGATTTACAGTAGAAATCAGATAAGAGAGTAGTGATTTACAATAGAAATCAAATCAGAGAGTAGCGATTTATAATAAAAATCAGATCAAAGAGTAGTGATTTACAATAGAAATAAAATAAGAGAGTAACAATTTACAGTAGAAATCAGATAAGAGAGTAGAGATTTACAGTAAAAATCAAATCAGAGAGTAGCGATTTACAGTAGAAATTAGATAAGAGAGTAGCGATTTATAGTAGAAATCAAATCAGAGAGTAGCGATTTACAATAAAAATCAGATAAGAGAGTAGCGATTTACAGTAAAAATCAGATCACTGAGTAGCGATTTACAGTAGAAATTAAATCAGAGAGTAGCAATTTACAGTAAAAATCAGATCAAAGAGTAGCGATTTATAGTAGAAATCAAATCAGAGAATAACGATTTACAGTATAAATCAGATTTTTACTGTAAATCGTTATTCTCTGATTTGATTTCTACTGTAAATCGCTACTCTCTGGTCTGATTTGTACTATAAATCGCTACTTTTTTATTTGATTTCTACTGTAAATCGCTACTCTTTGATTTGATTTCTATTATAAATTGCTACCTTCTTATCTGATTTTTATTGTAAATCACTACTCTTATATCTGATTTTTACTTTAAATCGTTACACTCTGATTTGATTTCTACTGTAAATCGCTACTATCTGATTTAATTTCTACTGTAAATCGCTTTTTTCAACAGAGAGAGAATAAAAAAAACCATGGTCGCTTAGAGAGAAATCTTATTGCTCTTTTCAATAGTTACAAGAGGGAAAGAAAAGAAAGAATTTATACAAGGCAAGAGCGTCAACCCTAAACCTAAACAAGTTGGGTCTGATCTATAAGAAACTGAGTCTCAAAACATAAGTCCAAAAAAACGTCAGTTGGGAACCTCTAGCAGATAGCTTTTAGTATGGGTAGGGGTGGCAATTTCTGACATGACCCGCCAACCCGCCTCTTAGGCGGGTTCGGGTTGGGCTTAAGCCAACCCGTTTAATAAACGGGTCGACCCGTGTAACCCGTTTATTAAACAGGTCGGGTTCGGGTTGGGGGTATGCCAACCCGCCAACCCGGCTGACCCGTTTAATAAACGGGTTAGGCGGGTGGGTCAACCCGCCAACCCGTCTGCCCGACCCGTCAACCCGCCAACCCGTCTGTCCGACCCGCCAGCCTACCTACCTGCCAACCCGATCCGTCAACCCGCCAACCCGACCCACCAACCTGACCCGCGAACCTGAAAACCCGTTTACCCGACCCAACCCATTTATTAAATGGGTTGGCGGGTCGTGTCGGGTTACCCGTTTATTAAACGGGTCGGGTTCGTGTTTGCCACAGCTGACCCGTTTAATAAACGGGTCGGGTTCGGGTTGAGGTATGCTGACACGCCAACCCGCCAACCCGACCCGCCAACCCGCCAACCCGACCCGATTGCCACCCCTAAGTATGGGTAGAGAACTTAAAGATCCGAACTATAGGATATAATATGTTTTTTAAAATCCAAGCTAGAAAACATAGGCCCTACAATCAAAGTCCTTAGAAAAGAGGATAAACGAGAACATAAGCAAAGACAATGCAACTAATGTCTCACACAAAGTGTATAACTATCTTGTTGGAGGTTATGATCTTTTTTCAGGAAATCTATGGCAGTATTTTCTCCAATAAGTGTTTCTAATTAGATTTCCTAACTAAAAAGTAGGCAAGCACATAATTTACCCAGGGTTTCTACCTAAGAAAGTAGGAAATATACACTATTTTTTTTCAAACGAAAGAGCTTTGAAAAACACAAAATCTATTTTCACTGGAAATGGCTTTCTCTAGATCCAATTCATGAGAATGTGAAACACGAGATCAAAATTTGGATTCAAAAGAAACCCTTACCAAAGGCTTTTTTTGGGTCCAAACGCAACACAAAAACACTCAAATAATACGACTTAGAATAATAAAGACTCAAGGTAGTGGAATCACTAGATTCTTGTACCCGAAGAACAAAACCCGATATAAAGTCGAGAAGTTACTGCAAATTTTCTACAATCCAAGATCAATACCAAACATTGGCATTGGTTTTGGTCTCAAAAATGGTAGAATCTGAAGAAACTCTCAAAAGAATAGGAAAATAAGACTCAGAGACCTTTCCAATGACACCTTGTTCATCAAATAAAGATAATTGTGCATTGAGATACAATCCCAATAATGCACCTATAGCAGGAGAAAAACATTCACTTGAGTATCTATTATGACTGATCTAATCTACTTTTCAGTCACCACTACTAGAAATCAGCGAAAACAACAAAAAAACTAAAAATAAACTAAAAACTAGTTTTCCAACGACACCAAAATCACCATGATGAGATGTATGATTGAAGAGATACGACTACCAGAAGACAGACAATCTGCCAACCACCTACTATAGACTAAAATTTTTCCTCAGTTTTAAAACCTAGAAAGGTTTTTGGGTCTGACCCAAAACACCGAAGTTTCAAATCAGGATCTCAAAAGTCCAATGGTTATGAAAATGCTGAGTTTTGAAATCAAAATGTTGAGATATGATCTAAATAGCGTAGACAGGTCAATAGAAAATAGTAGGAAAATATATTATTTTCTCATTTTTTATGAATTATCAAAAGCCTTAGATGCAGAATATGAGTTCACATTGAAAATGAGATATGTAGTCCCAATTGTTTATTTTCCAACAACACCTAGAACATGAGAATACGACTTATATATAGAGAGATATGGCATTGCCAATAGGGCAGGTCCAAGACAAGATTGGATTTTAGATCTAGGGTAGATCCAATATCCAAAAATACTAAAAAAAGGTAAAACTGACCTTGCAGCACTAAAATCCCAGATTTTGTTGATCTCTAAATTTTGAAAAGAAAAAGTGGGTTATCCAAAAAACAAGTTTGGATTTTGAAAATGGATCCAAATTTAAGATGACAAAGTTGTGGGTCTTTCCTCCTTTGCCAATCAAAGATTAGGCGCACCATAGACTCAAAATCTTTAACGTTTAGGTTCTTTAAAAAGAAGTGAGCTTGATCGTGTGAGCCACCACCATGAATCGAGAAAAACATGAAAACACAAATATATGTGCTAATATTAAGAAAAATCCACACTTATAATGATAAAATTCAAGAAAATAAAAACACAAAAAGTTGAATCTCACATTAGGCTTGGTAATCCTTTCTTATGACCTAGACGAATGTGGTGAGACTCTGACTAGGCGTGGGCTCTGAGAAGCTAAGTGAGACAAGAGATCTAGAGCCTAAAATGTCTTAAGTGGGTTCAACTGAAGTGGACCTACCTAAGCAAAAATAACATACTGGGCTCTAGGTAGGGTGAGTGTTAAGTGCGACAAGGCATCAGTGTTCTTAGATCTCGAGTGCCAGATAATGAGTTAGGGAGATCAGGGCCCTATTTATAGATTTTTTGGTGGATATGAACTTTAATCCTATATATTCAAGATCCAAATATCCAAATCTGCCCACAGGTAATATGGAAAAATCTTATTGGTTGAAGGGTTTTAGGCTTCTTTCTGATTGGCTAAAGGTTTCTATCTTAAGAACTAAGAAATCAAGATGACATGATAGACAAATAGGTTTTTGGGAGTTCCAAAATGAGATATAGGTTCATTGCTCGAGTTTTTTAGATTTTGGGGCTAAGAATGGGAAGGTTACGCAGGATTATCCCTTCCCCGCATGTGAGTCTACACCAAATGCGTCAAATGTCTTGCTAACAACACTAGGTATTAATGACAATGGTGCTAACAACACTAGGTCAATGCTGACAATGATCCCATTTTGGATAACTTCTAATGACATTTTGCAAATTCTAATGACATTCCATGGTCTGCTAACAACAATTAGTAGTTTCTACCGACATTTCTTATGTGTCGTTAGCAATTGAGCTATGATAGGTCTAACATGTTGACTTGTTTTGACTATAACTTTTTATCTAAATGTCAAATCAAAGAGCAGTTTGATGTATTGGAATAAGATCCTGATCTTTTGAGTACAAAACCAACTTTGATCATTTTAGTAGTCAAAATCTTATTCAAAGTAGTCCTACTTGAAAAACAAGGTTTTTACTAAATAAATCACCTTGTTTTGGTATTGAAATATTAGGTTGACCTGATCGTTGACTTATTTAAAAGTTAAAATCCTCTAGTTTATTTCATCTTTTGGGCAAAAAACTTTTGAAGATGCAATTTTAAAGGTAAAAACAAAGTTAAAGTTAGAACAACTATGAAATAGGTCGAGACATTATACTCTGACATAAAATGATTTTGTCAAAATTGAGGTGTCTACACACTTAAGTATGAGAATTTCTTATTTAGAGTCCAAGAATGACAAAAATTATAGAATTAAGACCAATTTTTTAATTACACCCAATTTGTCCATGCAGTAAGGTTGCCAAAAAAATCTATAATTTCCCCTTAAAATTGGAGTAAAAATGAGAGGTTGATTAGCACTGATGGAAGGTTGAAGCCCATTTTCGCTTAATCGGGAACTTCTTTTATTTGCTATATACTAAAGTGGATTAAAGACAACGTTAACTAAAAAAAATTGTACTTTCATATTTTTTGAGAAAAGTGGCTCAAGACGACAGCCACATGCAACTTTTTAGTGAACCTAACGATTCAGACTTAATTTCCTTGAAATGGGAAATGTGCACATCTTATCTTGCAATTGCAATAGCACCTACAAATGGGCACCAGTCTGGTAAGCCTGCTCGGGCCTGAGCCTTCATTTTAGACCCAACCCCGGTTAAAACCAGGCTTATAGCTCGGCTTGAAGTGAGCCAACGTGATATATATATATATATATATATATATATATATATATATTAGAGGCTATCAACCTATCAGAGCTTCCTGTGAGTGAACAAGGGGTTTTTGGGTTGCTTTTCATAAATCTGACCCTGCAAATATGTTTGACATAGTCGATTTGCTTGGAAACAATACTTGGATTATGTTTTTTTGATAAAAAATATTTTTTAAGCATTGAATAACTAAAATATTTATAAAAATTTTACACCAATTTTCAAACCTCATAAAAACTTGCCCGCATGTTAGAATTGGACAATGCAAGAGTCAATTTCTACATAATCAAGTATGTAGAACACATATGTATAGTCAGATTTAAAAAAACATGTAAACTAAGTCTTAAAAAACACGGAAATTGCAGTATGAATTAGTGTAGGCAGCTACTCTCTCTCTCTCCACTCTTTATATATATATATATATATATATATATATATATATATATATAGGGTAACAAAATATGTAAGCTGATATGCACCAAGATTTTCATAGTTTTTTTTCTAAAATTTTACCGTACAGATGTGATTTAGATGCTATAGTTTTATAGAAACAAATTCTTAGATCATCCAATTACATTGTTTAAGAAGGATCTTTTAAGGCTTGAAAATCAATGGCTTAGAATTTTTGTAAATATTTAAGCATACAAAATCATATTTTTTGATCTAATTACAATGATCCAATAGTCGATTTCAAGCAAATGGACTATTATGCTGAATGCGTCTGCAAGGTTAGATTTGCAAAAAAAAAACTATGAAAATCTTAGTGCATACTAGTTAACATATTTTGTAGGTTTACATATTCTACTTTTCATATATATATATATATATATATATATATATATATATAAAACAATGGATGGAAAATTCCTCCATTGTTACGTTGGACAAAAAGAGCATTGGCCATCGTGTGTGTGATCAACAATGCAAACATTTTTTCATTGAAACAAGCATTTACTAGCGGTTGCGACTTCCACTAGAGACCTTTTTTACATCCAGGTCCCTAGCAGCAGTCAAAGACATCCACTAAAAGTTGTTTTTTATAGTATGCGGCACACGATTGTGCACTTAACATTTTACCCGATGTTAATCTCCTTCACACACACACACACACACACACACACATATATATATATATATATATATATATATATATATATATATATATATATATATATATATATATATATATATATATATGTGTGTGTGTGTTATATGTGTGTGTGCAAGGGGGGGATTAAGATTTGCTATAATTGTTTCTATTTGCAATGGACTTAGAAAATGTGGTGGTACCCCCTTGTTTCATTTTTTTCTCACATCTAACACCATAGATTTGATCTATATATTTTGCTTAGTGGGAACCGACTTTTGGATAGCTGGAATCTGACCTACATATAGGTTTTTCCAATAATCCATAAATCAATGGCTACAAAGGTATTGATTTTTTCCTACTAATAAAAACATGTTTTTTCATCGAAAAAATATGATCCAAGTGTTGATTCATACTAAATCAAGCATATTGAACACATCTACGAGGTTAGATTGTTTAAACAAACAAGCATGTTGAACACATCTAGGATCACATTTTTTATGAGAATACGATGATCCAATAGTCTATTCCAAGCAAATAGACCACGTTGAAGCATCTGATGGGTTAGACTTGCAAAAAAACCCTATGTAAATCTTTGTTCATACTAGTTTACATATTTTGCTGGTTTACGTATTCTAGTCTTCCTATATATATATATATAACAATGCACGAAAAAATCCTCCACTATTGTTACATCGGACAAAAAGAGCATTGTTGATTGTGCATGCAATCAACAATGATTTTTTTTCACTGAAACAAGCATTTACCTACAATTGCAACCGCCGTAAAGACCTTTTTTTCGCTCAGGTCTTTAGCAGTGGTCAAAGACATCCACTAAAAGTTGTTTTTTGTAGTACACGACATACGATTGTGCACTCCACATTTTACTTGTTTGACATCGATCTCCTCCACACACACACACATATATATATATATGGGTTAAGATTTGCTATAATTGCTTCTATGTGCAAATGGGGTGGTATCCCCTTGTTTAGTTTTTTCACACATCTAACACCATAGATTTGGACTACATATTGTGTTTAGTGGAACCGGCTTTTGGATGGCTGAAATCCAACCTACATACAGGTTTCTTTGGTAATCCAAAAATCAATGGCTATGAAGGCATTGATTTTTTTTTACTTTTTTAATCAAAAAAACATGATCCAAGTGTTAATTCTTACTAAATCAAGCATGTTGAACACATGTATAATGTTAGATTGTTTTAAAAAACTTGCATCATGAGATTGAAAGTAGAGGGTAGATACAATCGATTGTACCCAATATAAACCATATATATATATATATATATATATATATATATATATATATATATATATATATATATATATGAAACAGTGTATCATCTAACATGATATTAGATGCAATGTGCACCATTGATCGCAGCGCTATCAACTACACACATTTTGTTTTGCTTCTAGAGGCTAAAGCTTTCAGAAGAGAAAAAAAAACATCAGGTGCGCTAGGGGTGTCCGATGGATGTCGGATGAGGAGGGGGTCCAATGATACCTCTCTCTCTCTCTCTCTCTTTATATATATATATATATATATATATATATATATATATATATATATATATATATATATATATATATATATAACATTTTCTACTCTCATGGATAAGAAAACCCTTAGGTAAGTAGTCCCTCTGTATATGGTTCTGTTCTTTGGAAAACAAGAAAACTAGAGACCGTGCACATGACGCCTTCACATATTATGACCAATGCAACCGTCACCTAACGTTGTTTTGATGCTTGCCTTACAATTTGGGCATGCCACCTTCGTCATATCCACGCAAAGGTACTTGTACAGTTGTACTATCACCTGCCTCCCTTGAGATGTGCTTCCCCTCGTTGGATTAAGAAAAATCCAAAGACTTAACCGCCCTTGATCAAATTCCAAAAAAGACATTTTACCCTTCAACGTATCCCAAAAAAGCATCGTATATCATGTACTCAATTGTCAACGAATCTTTGCAGCGTTGGACTGGCAAAAACCATAACCCATGTTCCATATTTGCCGTTAGGTGTGACTTCCTTGTAGAAATATGGTCATTAACAAAGAGAGAAGGTGAAGGCAATGAGAGATGGCGATTGCCAAGAGGTTGGCGATGAAGTGGCCAGTATTGCTGCGCATCAACAAGGTATGGGGAGTAAAAAAAGATCTCAATTCTCTGCTTATCTTCCTCATCATAGGTGCTGTTCTTGTCATAGCTAGCACCATTTCTAGACAGATTACAGCCGTGCCGGGCAACTCACTGCCTGGAGAACGATTGAACCGGTCACGCCGGACATGCGACCTATCTTCCGGCAGATGGGTGTTCGACAATCAGACCTATCCTCTGTATCCTGAACGGCGTTGCTCTTTCATGTCTGATCAATTGGCTTGTGAGAAGTTTGGAAGGAAGGACTTGAATTACCAAAATTGGAGGTGGCAACCACATGGATGCAGCCTCCCCAGGTAGGATATCCTTTGCATAGTTCATGTACGAGAAGCAGTTTTGTGTGTCTTGTGTTTATGCCAGTGTTTCTTGGATTGATAGGCTTAGATGGTCATTCTTTCCCCTTTTTCCCAATTGAGAGTTTGACTGTACAGGCACAGAACACAAGATTGGTTTTATTTTGAGAACTCACGAGGCCCGAGGCCCGAGGCTACCGTCAAAGCTGCCTTGGAAGCCGTTCATCCATGTGATGACAGCTACAACACCATGGATGAATAGGTTGTTTCTGAGATGGGAGTCAGGGTTTTTTTTTGAGAGCCATTTAAGTTTTAGATGAACGGCATCTACAGCGCAAAAATGATTGGTGCCCTAAACATAAAGAAACGAGATGGTGCTCTGGCTACCGTCGATCAAATGGATGAATGGCATCCAAGGCAGCTCTGCCTCTGACCTGATGCGCTCTCTTTTATTTTTGTGTGCTTTCCACTTTTTACATGTATACCATGGCTCCAAACTCCTATTCAGGGGTTTGACATGTACGTTTAAGCTCTGTTTGGGCTCTTGCATTGAGATGGAAACACCATTTCTCTGTGTTGTAAATAGTTTTGCCATGATGTGATGGAGTTGCAAAAAACATCTTGTTAGGGCTCCCAACTCCATTCTCAATACAGTGTTTTGGCAACACTATTGTTCCCAAACAGCAGATTTCCTGAGAACTTTGGTGGAAACTGCAACACACATCCAATTCAAGATTCCAAGATGCCTCTGAGTTGTTTCTTTTTCTGCAAAGCCAAAGTTGGGGGCTCCACTCGGTGGGCAGGTTGTCCCTTGGAGAGGTTTTAAGCTGAAGTCATCTAGAAACAAGGATTGGTAAATGATAGTACCTGCCAATGACCAGAAAATCAAGGGTTTTCTCTTCGGTTGTCCAACCAAAAAAAAAAACAATCAAACACTTGTTAGCCAATTGGCTCATATCAACTTCATAAGACTTGTCCTCGCTCCGCCCCCCCCCCCCCTTATATATATATATATATATATATATATATATATATATATATATATATATATATATATATATATATATATATATATATAGAGAGAGAGAGAGAGAGAG
This sequence comes from Nuphar pumila, assembly GCF_984573655.1. Classification (NCBI taxonomy): domain Eukaryota; kingdom Viridiplantae; phylum Streptophyta; class Magnoliopsida; order Nymphaeales; family Nymphaeaceae; genus Nuphar; species Nuphar pumila. Next base: position 84,113,306 of record NC_143260.1, on the reverse strand, counting down.
ATGTTCCACCCCTTATCCTCTTTTTCAAAATAAATGTTCTTTTAGCAAATCTGACCACATAGATGTGATCACAATATCCTCTTGAATCAAACTTTTTCCATGTGCATATAAGATTTTACAAAGGTCCAAAAATCAATGGTTATGAAATTTTTTATATTATAAAATCTTACCTACACATCAAAAAAGTTTGATGGCAGAGTATATTCATATGTGTTCAACCATGAAGATCACATTCATATGGTGACATTTGTCAAAAAAAAACATATGGAAGATAAAATTTTGAGAGGAAAGGTCCATAGGTGAACTGTTTAGATGGTGGACCATGCCACTTATTATATATATATATATATTGAACCGGGCCTAGGCCCGCCTGTCAATTGACGGGCTGAGCTTTGATCGGGCCAGACCAGTCAATGCCCCCCCGTCCATTAACAGGCCCATTGTCCACCCCTATCCAAGACCCCTGACAAGAACCATATTTGTATTTTTTATAACATTACGGCCTTGCAATGCCACCGTACATTTGGGACATAAAAATGCATGAGGCCATGATGCTCCCATGGATTTATAAGATGCGGCCTTTAGATGCCATCTATTGTGAGGATGAACAACACCCGCGGCGCGGGCCTGAAATGGCATGCATTAATTCAGTTAAATAGAAATTATGGTACTTATTGTTTGTTTGTTGACGAGGAGCTCTTCCCGAGAGCTGGTTTACTTAATGGGCCTGCCCTCTTGTTAAGTAAACCTCGGGTGAGGTACCAACTGGGGCTCGGGTTGTCTGGTAGGAGCAGCTAGTGCACGTCACCTTGTTTTGGGACGTTGCAGGTTCAAAACCCAAGGTCTTAGTTGTATATAACTGGTAGGGGTGTGCCCAATCCCAAACGGGCGACCCAAACGGGTGCAATTATGGTATTTATCATTTATCATTTTTTCAGCAAGTTGGTTGTATAACCTGACATGATGCATGTGCAGAAAAAGATAAAACTTACTGACTGCTTCAAGGATAAGGTTTGGTTAAACAAGTAGTTTAATTTGGTTTTGTTGTATGGTGGTGCATGTGGAGAGAAGGTTTAATGGCACAAGGATGATGGAGAGAATCAGGGGGAAGAGGTTGGTGTTTGTTGGAGACTCGTTGAACAGGGGACAGTGGATATCAATGTTGTGTCTCTTAGAGACTTCAGCAGACCTTGCCAGAAGCCCCATGCACTCCAATGGCTCTCTGACAACAGTAAAATTCAAGGTACAAATGCAGTTTTTATTTTCTAGTTTCATTTAAAGGTTCATTGCAAATAAAAAAACTAGTTACAGTTATGTCCCTTGCCAAACATTAGTTTAGTTTGAATGTGCATTAAATCAAATTTAGTAGGTCTTCCTTCTAGCAGCTTAACTAAACAACACCTCTATGCCTATAGAAAAAGGAGGATTTTACTGTATAAAATTCATTTGTGAACTCTTGGACCGGGCAAAGGTTGTACCTGCCGTGAGATATTCGATTTGGACTTGTTAAACCTTTCTTTTTTCTCCCTTCTATTGTCATAAAAACATCCAACTATTTTTTCTCTCTGTTTTTGGCTGTCACAGAGACGCGCCATTTTGTGTCTCCCTGGTGACACGAGCAGGGACGCTGATTAGTACACAGATTTGTATGGCGATTATTTTATTATAAATGCATTTTAAGTATTAAACTATCGAGAAATAATTTTATTTATTAAGTAAAGAGCCTCGTATCTTATTCTTCAAAAAAAAAAAATTGTTCATGGGATTCGAAATTGCATCCCGTGTCCTCTGGTGACAGGTTTTTGGTGCCAAATAAGAGGGGGATGGCGCACCCTTTTTAAAGAGTCCGAATCGGGTGCAATCACATGGCACAAAATTTGTGCATTAAGCACCTGATCACCCTCCATCAGGCCTTGGGCCCCACAACTTACAGGCCTATCCCCAAGATGGAGGGTGATCAGGTGCTTAATGCACAAATATTTGTGCAATCATATTGCACTTGATATTTTTCACCTTTTTAAAAGGGTGAGGAATCTGAAAAAAAGGAGTAAAAAGTACACCTTAGCCAAATGGTTGTAACGTAACATCACTCTTGTTTTATAATTATTTCCCCTTTTCAAGGGGACCCTAGTGGACGGCAGATCAAGTGCCATCACATTGCACATTTGAGCGTGTTGCTCCACCTGATCTGACCTTTATCATCTTCTGTTGGCCCATACCCAGAGATGGAAGGAAGCAAGGTGCAGTCACACACTGAAAGTGTGCAATATGATTGCACCTGATCCACCACTATCCTAGCTATGTCACATGGGTGCGGGTGCGGGTGCGAGGATTCGGCACTTCCAAAAAACCCGGGTGCGGGGGTGCGGCAGGGGCCAAAATGTAATATATATATATATATATATATATATAAAGTGGGTTGGAGAATAGGCGGGGTTTTTTTTTTAAACTTTGCAGCTGTCAGCAGCTGTGCGTGAAAACTGAAAAACTTACTTTATGCTAGTAGCATAAAGTTTTTTAAAAAAAAATTCGAAGCCCATTTGGGCAATTTTTTTTTTTTAAAAATGAACATTAATGATCCTGGGTGCGGTCAACGCACCCAGGATCGAGTTGACCGCACCCGGTGCGGCACCCGCACCCGCGTCGAGTCGCGTCGATGCGGGTGCGGCACCCTCCTAGCCGAATCCCTATGACATAGTATCCTAGTGTAGGTGAAGTTATTCGAGGAACAAGTTCATTGACCCCACTGAAAATGGAAAGCTAGGCTTTTATTTTACTTTTTGGTGGTTAGGTGATCTTGTACAGAGAATGGGAGAGTCATTATCAAGTTACCAAGCAACTAAGAAAACACCATGAATTTGGAAACAGGTAGGAAAGCATCAAGTGGATCAGGTCATGTTGTATACAATCCATCAACCAAGTAAACAATTATGTGCTCAATTTCCACAGCACATCTCAGTTGGGAACCGTGCACCTCACATTGGAACTATGAGAGTGGGACCCACGCATATGTCCGTCAAGGGAGATGTGCCAGGTGGGATTGAAGGATAGTTTATATATAATATGACCTTGATCTGCTCTTGGTTATGAATTCTTTCTAACATGTAAACAATTAATATCGAAAGCTTCAATGAGGTAAGAAACACTTGGGAGGTGTATGGCAGCCTCAGAATTAGATCCAAGGGAACTGCTCAGAGATCCCCAGTTCTGAAATCTAAGCATCTTAAAATAGATGGGGGGAGTCCCCAGGGAAGATCAGGTGCAATGTGACCATCTGCTGTTGGGCCCCACAACACAACTGATAAGCTGTATCCTGAAGATGGAGGGTGATCAGGTGCAGCAGCATACTAAAATTGTTCAATCACATTGCACCTGATCCTCCTTCGAGGTCCCCCCTCCCTTTTTTTTACTTAACACTAAAAGTAAGGATCTCAAATCCTCCAACCAGCAGGTTTGATATCCTGCACTTGATAAACCAGGGATCATGGTGTGGTGCTCATGCCATATCAGCTCCCTCCAAGCCAGCTCAGATCCAGGACCTAAGATCCCTCGCTGTTAAACACACCCTTATATCATGTACTAAACTTAGGTAGTTTTTAAGTTTAAGTTCCAATAAAGTAAAAATCTGTTTTGAACAATAATGCTTGATTGATGTGTGGTGTGACACACCTATTTAGCACTCTTATCCTGGAATGTTACTTCTATTAGTATCATTAGAAGGAAAAAAGAATTCAAAGAAATATGACTTGGTTTACAAATGCAAATCTTCATGCAGGAATACAATACATCAGTTGAGTTCTATTGGACCCCTCTATTGGTAGAATCCAACTCAGATGATCCAATAAACCACCGATTGCCGGACAGAATAGTGCGCCTGGAATCGATAGAGAAGCATGCACAACACTGGACAGATGCAGACATCCTGGTCTTCAATTCCTATCTTTGGTGGAGAAGAGGTTCCAAAATGAAGGTCTTGTAAGTTCAATCCACTAAACTCTAATTTTCTTTCTTATTTCATGATTCACTAACAATAATAGCAAACCAATCTAATATTGGAACTTATAAACACTAAGGCCATGTTTGATATATTTGGTTATCTAATCCGACGGATCGGATTTCAGATCTTCGGTTTTGAGATCCAAGGATCCGTGGCCGGTGGCCCGGCCTCTGTGGGTCAGGACAAAGAACCATGAATAATTAAAGCACAAATATGTATCTTAGATCTTCAAAAAGTGAGGACCTATGATAGGTGTTTCATTACTTTAGATTTGGGCTTGAGGTCTCTGCCACATCAGCGCCTCCCCACCACGTAAGATCCTTGGATCTGAGATCTGAAGTCATCAAAAACACCCCAAGAATGCATTTGATATCCTTAGATCTTGAGATCCGAGGCTCCTACTCGGATGAAAAATCTGAGGATCCGAGGTGGTGCCCCAAAGGTCAGATCCCAGATCCCAGATCCTCTCCTCTCTCCTTTATGTTTCATAAAATAAGGATCTCAAATTCGATGTAACCTTGGATTTCAGATCCGAAGTATCCTTGGATCTGAGATCCCACATTTGGCACAACTCAGATCTTGGCATGCATGGGGCATGTACCACATCAGCAGACCCCATGCCACCTCAGATCTGAGGAGCCGAGGTCTGGACCAACGGTGTCTAAGGCACCCTAGTCTTCAAGAAGGGAGGATCAGGTGCAATGTGATTGCATGCTTTTAGTGTACTACTTCACCTGATCACCATCCATCTTAGGGATACAACCTGTCAACTGTGGAGCCCAACAACAGTTGATGGGTGATCAGGTACGGCAGCACGCAGAAATTGTGTATTCACATTGCACCTGATCTTCCCTTCTCTCCGTGAATATCTTTTAAGACATGATTTCTCTGGAGTAAGTCATCCAATAAAAGGTTTTCTCTTTGTAGTCAATCAGGAAGGAAGGTTGGCATAATGGATTACAATGATGGCTATTTTGGTTACTGTATGAAAGCCCTAAGCTAGGATCTTGTTTCCTATCAGGTGGGGGTCCTTTGAGAGCAACGACAAGGTATATGAAAAGATAGAGATGCTAGCCAGCTTTAAGATGGCACTCAAGACATGGGCAGACTGGTTGGAAGCACACGTAGACCCCATCAAAACCCATATTTTCTTTGTGAGCTTGTCACCGACACACCAATCGTAAGTCTCAATCTTTATCTTCACTGTTACCATGACTCTTTATCATCCTTCGAGCGGATGAGGTGAAACTGTGGGTGACAATTGGGTTACGTAAAACGCCAACACAAGTTCTGACTAGGGGTGTCAACGGGTTGGGTTTGGTTCGAATCCAGGTAAAAGCAGACTCACACTTGATTGGAGATGATAGTACTAGGTCCAAACCCAAGTTCAATTGGATTCATTATAAGAGAAACCATACCTGGCTCTTATGAGGATTGCATGAACCAGACCTGGACCATACCTGGACCATACCTGGTAAATAATTTTTTTTTTTAATCTTTTTTACATTGAAAAATTGCAGATCTTAGCTGGAACGCAGGTCAGGCCTGGGTATGGTATGAAATTTTATAATCTGTACCTAGATTCATATATTAATCAGTCCCTTGGATCCGAGTCAAACCCGACCCATTGACACACCTAGCACAAAAAGTTAGCTGTGGGACTCATGATTCAGGAAGTGTTGCTTTTGTGTCAAGCGTTTTATGTAAAATATTGTTTTCAGTTTTACCTGATCCCATCTCCATTATCCTGGTTTAGGTACGACCATTTAAAAACTTCTACTTGGCCTTTGCTTTTGGGCCAACATGGTGGCAGTCCTTTGTCCCCCACAAGCCCATATTGAGTGGGCTGGTAAATGGTATAAACAAACCAAACAGATCAGGGTGTTCAAGCATGTCTTACTTTCATGGACAGTCGAGCTGAACTCGAGCTCATGGTGATCCCGAAGCGAGTCGAGTTCGAGTAGGTTTGTTTATAAAAATTGTTTTTTTTTCAAAAATTGAGAAAAAATATAAATTTAATTTTATGCCTACTAAGCGAAGCTTGAACTGACTCATTTACATAATAAATACATTGTCCCAAGGCTGTAAGTAATAGGATTTGAACTCTAAATTATTATTTGTGAGCCAAATAAGTTAACCATATAAACTCTTAAATATGTTTACCAACCAAATATGTTTACAGGTATGAACCAAGATTTTAATAGTTTTTTTGTATTTTTTTTTTAAATTTCAACCTACGATGTGATTTAGACCCTTGGTTTTATAGAAATAGACTCTTGGATCATCCAATTATGATGTATAAGAAGAATCTTTTAAGGGTTGAAAATCAACCGTTTAGAATTTTCATAAATATTCAAGCATAAAAAATTATATTTCTTGATCTTATTATGATGATCCAACAGTTGATTCCTATAAAATAGACCATGTCGAATGTATCTGCAGGGTTAGATTTACAAAAAAACTATAAAAATCCGAATTCATACCAACAAACATATTTTGTTGATAAACATACTCCAGTTTTACTATGTCAATATATTTATTACTAGGAAACGAGCATATACATGCTGAACACTGGTTGTTCATGTTTGGCTTGCCAAGCCTACTTCATGAGTTCAAGCAAGCTCTTTGTGAGCAAAACACGAGCCAAACCATGAGCAACTCGTCTCATTTTCAGGAGGACATCATTAAAAGTGAATTTCCTTTTTTCTCTCAAGAAATAAAAAAAGTGAATTGCTTTTCAGAATTATTAGGCGTAGGGTTACATGGAACTTAAGACACAGACTAATTTGGCTTTAGTTCCAACTCAAAACAAGGTCTAAAACAAGTTCTGTTCTTGGTTCAACTCAGAACTTGACCATATCCTCATTTGTGGGCAGCTCATATCCAAATCCAGATCAGATCTTGGACCTATGACCACTATTGGTCAGATCTAGATCCAGAACTGAATATTTTATAAAGTTGGGTCCGGGTTGGAATATTTGGGTTCAAACCATCCGCCTGTCATACTTTTTATCTTATAGAAACAATGAACCACATGTTTATCCAGAACTGGTGCCACAATGCTCAGATTGGATCCAGACCTGGCCTTCCAAGGTGAGCTTGAAACTGGATATGGATTCAGAGTTAAAGGTTTAATTGTAAAAACAAAAAAAGAAAAAGACAGATATACTGTCGGTTCAAGTAGGTTTCTTTCCATATCTAGGCAGCTCTGTGACAAATATCGCGATATTTATAAAAATATCATCGATATATCATGAGAAATTGCCTGAAAGTTTAAAACGGCAATTTCGTGCAAGATTTTCAAACCGTGACAAATATTATGATATTTATATTTTTAAAAGATATTTATTATGAAAACCCCCGAGATTTTTATTTTTAAAAGTATTTTATTTATATTTTATTATAAAATTATTTTTTTATATTTGTTAATTTATTTTTTATTCCCAAAATTTTGCCAAAAAAATGTGAGATTTATGAAAATTTTCAAAATCTCCTGAGGTTTTTGCCTGCAGAGATTTTGCCGTTTTTAACTTTTGTCACTATGCTAGGCAGATTGGTACTTGTCAAGCTTGGCCCCCTGACTTGGCCTTAGCAATAATAATGAATGACAAAAACTTTTCTCTCTCTCTCTCTCTTTTTTTCCTTCTTATCAAGGCAAATAAATGATACCGAAAAAACCAATTTGCTGATGCTACCAAATTTTTTATCTCAATTGGCATAGCAGTGTAGATTTCAGGTAATGAGTCAGTTTTCACCAAAGGGTAATAAATGAAAGGAAAATTCTCATTTAAGAGCTAATATTTTGCCCTTAATCCAAAAACAGGCCTCACTTTACTGAAATTCCTGATATGGGCCATAGGTTTCATGAAAGTTTATAAGGACCCCAAGTTCACATATACATCTCAGGAGTGCGATTTTTTTTTATTTTATTGTCTTTTAGAAATAAATAAAAAATACTCATTCAACCTTAAGAAAAAAAAGGATGAATATTTTGCACATATGATTATAAGGTTATTATTGACCTTTTCTTTTTACAGTTTGCATAAAACAGCAGCTTATAACAGGAAATTCAGAAATATGAGGCACATTTTAGGAATTACAAGCAAAACGTTTCTCCTAAATGAAAATTTTCCTATGTAAAATGAATTCTAGTTAGTTTTGCAAAAGTAAAGTAGTCAGTTACAAACAAATAAATCGTTGGCTTTCAGCAGGAGTTGATTCATGGGGTTCATCTGCTTAACCAGGTCAAAAGTCTGAGAGGGTGTACTTAAATGAAGAGAAAACATTGAGGGGCGTTTTAGATAATCTGATCTCAAGGCCTTTTGGAGTTGAGATGGGAGGATCTCAAATAGGGATGTCAATGAATCGGATTTTATCTGATATTAGACCCAATTCAATTCCATTTAGTTGCATTTGGTAAGCCAAAACCATATCTGATTATAGTTGGATTCAAATATGGTTTTGATTATTGCTACCGAGTCCGAAAAATATCTGAATTTGATGGATATCCAAATCCATTTACTTGTAAAAAAAGTGAATTTGGTATGAGCTTTTCACCATCCAAGTCCGAATCTGAATTCTAATCCACTTAACCAACATCAGAAATATGGTATTGACCACATAGGATCCAAATCCAAACATTTTACTTCCCTTATATCAAGTCTTCATATTTTTTGTCCAACCGCCACTCATCGGACTAAAAGTATGAGGATCTCATGCCATTTTGAGGATTGAGATCCTATGTTTGGAAGGACGCATCTGGCTTGGACCCCACGCCAGATCTAACATCGATGGAAATGTCCACGGATCTCAAGGTGAGATCCGTGGTATTCAAACGCCCGCTCACGGTTACATTAAATAGGAGCAAAAAGTTTGGTGGTCATCTGAACTAAGATTAGTAGGCTAAGCAAATTAAAAAAAATGGAAAAGTCATATGAAGACTAGCAGACTAAGCAACTAAAAGAAATGGAAAAGTCATCTGAAGACTAGTAGACTAAGGCAAAAATAAATAAAATTAAATGAAAAATGAAAGCTCAGTTTACCCACTTTCCTGCCGTGATTATAGGGGCACAGAAAGCAGCCCAACATTCCCCACCACACAATACCTATCAAATAAAATAAAACAAGCAAATAAATGCCAGCAAATCCAATATGAAACAAGCAAATCTATTGAAACAGGGCCGGAGAGTGGGACCTGCATAGTGAAGGGAACTGTTACAACGAGACCGAGCCCATTACCATAGATGGGTTTTGGGGTCAGGGCTCAGACAGGGCCATGCTGCGAGCAGTAGAAGAAGCAGTGAACCAACTCAGCATCAACAACCCTCTGCTGAAGATCACATTGCTCAACATCACCCAACTCTCAGAGTACAGGAAGGACGGCCACCCTTCCATCTACCGCAAGCAGTGGGAGCCACTCAAACAGGAGCAGCTCTCTAGGCCAACCTCCTACGCCGACTGCATCCATTGGTGCCTTCCTGGTGTACCTGACGTTTGGAACGAGCTCCTCTACGCTGCCCTTTTCCAATCTCCCCTGTAATCAGCAACATCACTTGTTATTAACCACCCCCACATTAAGGCAAGGGTGGGTTTTTTTTTTTTCCTCTTTTTCCTTTTGTAATTTTTTGTTGGTCATTGATGGTTTGTTACTATTCTTGGTGATAAGAAAGATTTGAGGATGAAAATCGCGAAATCTACTTTTGTTACTGCGTCGGCAGATGAAATAAAACACTTGACCATAGTTTAGAAATGTGTTGATTTTTTGTTGTTTTTGTTGGGTACTTAGAGGGAAAGAAGAGGGCGTTTAGAGAGAGAAAGGATAGATCATGCAGAGTGTGAGTGGGAGAACCCCAATTCCAGTGCTTGCTGTGTTTCTCTGTGTTTTTGTTGTTGGGTTTTTCCTCTACAATGAGAATATCAGACGGATCCAGGAAGAGAAGGCTGTTGAGCTTCTGAATAGCCTGTCAATTGCAGTACCCACTGTGGACAGAAGCAGCAATGGCACAGATAATCGATCCAATATGAACTCAGGTGGAGCTTCTCACTCGGTTCTCTCGTTGCCCACTTCTTTTTTTTTTGTTTCTTGAGAGATGAGATCCTATGGTGGTGTTTTGGGGTTTTTAGGTGGAGAGTTCGACTGGTCGAAAGCGTGCAGTTCGATCCGGAACCGCAGCGTTGTGGAAGAAGGGAAGCTTTCTGGACTGGAAGCCGGTGATTTCGATTCGGGATATGAATTCAGAGATCGACGGGCCGGGAATCCAGACGCCTGTGATCTGTTTTCCGGGAGATGGGTGTTTGACAATGCTTCATATCCGCTTTACTCGGAGTTCGATTGTCCTTATATGTCTGATCAGTTGGCCTGCCGGAAGCACGGCCGGCCGGATTCAGCTTACCAGAATTGGAGGTGGCAACCTCACAACTGTAACTTAACAAGGTCAGAGTTTGGAACCGTTTGCTTTCCGGGGTGAAATATTTTATGGTTGTGGTGAAATGGAAAATGTATGTTTGTGCTTGAATACTAGATATATTGATTTCCATTGTGTAGGTGGAATGCAACGGCTATGTGGGAGAAGCTTAGGGGCAAAAGGCTCATGTTCGTCGGGGATTCATTGAATCGTGGCCAGTGGATTTCAATGGTGTGTCTGTTGCAGTCTGTTATCCCTGAAGGCCAGAAGTACATGACGCCCAACGCCCCCCTCACCATCTTCAAGGCTAAGGTACTTTTTCCTGCCTCAGATATAGGTCACAACGACAAACCACAAATACATGTACTTACAGAAAGAGAAATTGATAAATTAACACTTTTGCTAAAGCTATCCTGCATAAATTATAGAACATAAGGGAAAAGAAAAAAAAAACACTTCTAGGTATCTTTGCTCTTCCTATTGTCATTTTGAATCTGCTCTGAAGAAGGTTGGTTACATCAGGCTGGAAGCTGGTTAAAATCTAACCATGTCTAACCACACAAAGATCAATTATTGACAAACATATTGAAAATTGCTTCTTGAAACATAAAAGGTTGAATGCAATAATATTGAAAACTACTGCATTATGTATAGCATGCTATTTAGTGTTTTGAGAACAATATGTTTCAAATCTACTGTGAAAAACCAGAGTGGTCTGAAACTTCATCTAGTTTCTTCAAGAAGAGGTGATCATACTTTTTTCCTTGTGTTTGTGTAGAAATATAATGCTTCAGTGGAATTCTATTGGGCTCCTTTACTTGTTGAGTCGAACTCTGATGATCCAGTGAATCATAGACTAAGCAACAGGATTATCAGGCCTAATTCCATAGCCAAACATGCAGTTCACTGGGGAAAGGCAGACATACTGGTTTTCAATTCATATCTGTGGTGGAGAAGTGGAGCCAAAATAAAACTGCTGTAAGTCTATTTCGCTAAGGTCCTTTTTCTTTCCCCAAGGGTGACTCGGTGCACATGCTTATTCAGAAAAATGGGATGTAGAGCACAACAGAATCCCAACTTATCCCAGTTTTCTAGAGAACTTGATGCATCCGAAGTCCAAATTCCAAACACCACCCAAATGAAAAATTAAACTGTGGATCCAGGGATATGATGCTAGTCCACTGTTAATTTGATTGGATCAGTTATTTGGAAAAACATCTGTAAAAATAGATGTTGGGTCGAACACATTTCCTGGTTTGCCCGCTGAGACGTTGACAGCTCCAGGCATTCAGTATTTCCTAGCATTTACATTATTGGTAATCTAGGTGAAATACCTTATGCCATGCAGATGGAAAGATGCAGAAGATGGAGCTTGTGAAGAATCTGAAGGCTTGGAAGCATTGAAGTTGGCACTAAAGGCATGGGAAGACTGGATAGTTTCAAATATAGATCCTCTCTTGACTAAAGTATTCTTTGTTACCATGTCCCCAACACATCTCTGGTTAGTGCATTATGTCCATCCTTTGTTGTGTGACTTTACAAACAACAGAAGCCTATAACTATCAAAATTTTTAATTAGACCATATATCATGCTTAGAATTTTTCATGCAACATGGTGTTTTTTCCTATAACATACAAAGGAACAACATAAACTTTGAGTCAGGATCTCTCTCTCTCTCTCTCTCTCTCTATCTATCTATCTATCTATATATTTATTTATTTATTTATTTCACCCGATTTGGCACTGGAGGCATGGACAGACTGTTTAGGCTAAAAAATGTAAACCCTTTCTTGGCTCAGTTGTCCTTTTTACCATGTCCACAATGCATCTCTGGTTAACAAACTATATCATCCTTACCACACATAATTTGAGCTTCCTTTTTACCATGTCCACAATGCATCTCTGGTTGACAAACTATATCATCCTTACGACACATAATTTGAGCTTGTAAACTTGCAACATTATCAGCTTATCTCAGAATTCCATTACACAGAAATTTGGTTAGTTGTATCCTTCAAATTATCATAAATATATGATGTGTACTAGTTTCTGGTAATACTTTTGCTTAAACACACAGTTCTCTGATTGACTTTTTTCCTTCAGTAAAACTGCATATATGCAATAAGTTTAAAAGAGTTCTCTAGATTGGATAACCTAATTATGGCCCTTTCTTGATATATATGAAAATACAATTATTTTATGGGTAAAAGAATAATGACATTTCTTACAAAAATATAAAGAAACAATTAGAAAAAAGAATTAAGATATAAAAGAAACAAAAAAGATACTTATAATATATGAAAAAGATGTTTTCTTGAAAATCTCGGGGATACCTCAGGAAAATATCAGATATTTTTGGTTATGGAGATATTTTGAAAATGTTGGCTGATCTTGAAATACTGATAATATCGCAATATTTTCAAAATATCGGCGATATCAGTGACACTGCTGCACCCCCTGCCCTAACATATTTTTGTCTCTATCTAGAAGAAAATTAATGAACTAGCTCCTCATCCTAAACGGTTCCTTGCCTTCTGGTTACCAGCCTTGCCAAACCCAGAAACTTTTGTGCAACAAGATGGTTCTGTACTTAACTATAAGTTAATCTCATATTTTCTTTTTATATTGGCAATGCCTGAAAATATGATAAAAAGAGTGAGAAAAGGTAAAAATAAGTCATTTTCTCACCTATGTAGCCTTAACTGTCAACCCTTTTAAGCATTCTATTCATGTTAAGTGCAACCTGCAGGAACCAAGAGTGGGGACCTAAAAGTGGTGGTAATTGTTTCAATGAGACAACACCAATGGAAATGGAGAATTACTGGGGAAGTGGATCCGACACCCGTATCATGCGAGCACTTGACCGTGTACTTGCCAGGTTGGGATCAAGAGTTTCTGTTCTAAACATCACCCAGCTATCTGAGTATAGAAAGGATGGGCACCCCTCTATCTACAGAAAATTTTGGGAGACATTCTCACAGGAGCAAATGTCAAATCCTGTAAGCTATTCAGATTGTATACATTGGTGTTTGCCTGGTGTGCCAGACATTTGGAACGAGCTGCTATATGCATTTTTGTAAAATGTTCACAATATTTAATTTATTTTTCAATGGAGAAAGATGGTATTTCATTGGTTCCGTGAGTAAAACAGCAAGTTAAGCTATACTTGCCTGCTTGACCTTTCAAAGGTTGCCTTTCTGTCATTCGGCATCAAGGAACTAAGGATGATTATTGTTTAGTTATACTCACCAAATGCATGTAATAGTATCAAGCAGGGTTAATGGAATCTCTGCTTACATGTCAAACTCATTTCTTGGGTTTCCAAAATAAAAAACCAAACATTTCGGTAAACTTGTAAGAATTATGTGAAGAATGCATGGGAGACCTATCTCCCATTGAGTGAGAAACCTGTTTCACATCACATGGGAAACCTACTTTATGTAGCAAACTCATTTCCCGTAATTTGGGAAACATGTTTCCCATATGTTCCTCATATGTTTTCCTTAAAAAAAACTTTTTTCTTCTTCAATAAAACAGTTGAGATACATATGTTATCTAAAACTTTTAATTACTTAGTTGAAAAAAATTATGCTTCTGTTACATATTTTTAATGTCAAGGACGTATAGTGTTGGATGAAATAGAGAAATCTCATTATTTAACGTTACTGAATTATTTTAGCCTTATTTTTTTAATCTATTTGAATGAGAGGGTTATTCTCGTGTGATCGAAACAAACGTCCCCTGTATGTTGCATTTATACACTTTATTTATGGTATTTATATTTTATTAAAAATAGCCCGACCATGCATTCATTTAGGTAAAGACAAACAACTTGTGTGATTGTTTTATAGCTATAGTCAACGTATTCACATATTTTATGAACTAAATTGACTCATTAACTCTTACTAGTTATCATAATAATACTAGTTAAGTTTATGTAACCTTATAATATTATTCATAATTTCATACATATTGCTATATTTTCACTTCTCTCTCTCTCTCTCAGAGAAACCCATAACAGTGGATGAACATTTTGTCCACTGTTGGGTCCAACGTGCACCCGCCGCTGATCGTGTGCAATGCACATGAACAGCTGCGGGCACGCATTAAATGAAAAAACTGTTTTTGTGGTCGTGACCGCTGCTAAAAACAGTTTTGCTGCCCAGGGAATTAACGGCGATCAAGGACTGCGGCTAATTCACTTTTTTGCGCAAAATTGACATGCACGGTGTTTTTTTTTATAAATGACCAGGTATGGCCATGCTCATGCATGGGTTCATGCTTTGAGGAGAGAGGTGAGCCCATTGTCTCTCCAATGCATGAACTGCCTACTCATGGGTCTATCCAAACGAGGGCATATCCGAATATGCTTCATTTGAATAGACATGAAAAGTTGTTACACACACTCTAAGAGGGAAATCCGGAGCATTCCAAAACGGCTGGGCAACAGCTACCTTGGAGAGGCATAGTGATCCAGCCTCTACTCTTTTTGTCAAGAAGTATACAATTTGATATTAAACAAGGATTGGATATCGAAGAAACCCCCTTGAAGCATGCCCTGCACCATTGACAATATTTCGTCCCACTCTTTGCTTGCACTCTCTCTCAATCTCCTTCACTGCTCTTTGCGCATCTGTAATCAATCCTTAGTGGTATCAGAGCTCAAGTCTCAGCGGTGCGTGAAGACTCGTCAGTCGCCATTTGCGGTTGCAGATCGTCGCTCTGAGCCACCGATCGTTGATCGTCGTTCACCCAATACACCTGAAATCAAAACAAGGATAAGCGAAGAATAGTTAAAAGTTTATTTTTTTAATTTTGAGGTTATCACTAAAAAACCAGCCACCCTCTTGCTAGAATCTTTTTTCCTTTACCAGGTAATCAAAATAAAAAATTTATTTTTTTGAAGAAAACCCTATGTCTAAGGCAAAGGATTTTTTTTTTGGTTTTCTACCATCGATTTAGGGAACGAGCAAATTGTGAATCAGAACCCGAGGAGGTAGAACCCCCTTTGCACACGTGCGTGTGTGTTTTTCTGAGCATCAGTCTGCTTCTTAAATCGAAAGTGGAGGACGAAAATACCCTTCGTTTGGCGACCCCTATTGTCAGAAACAAAAACAGGAGATTTTTTTTAGGGAGGAAGCAACTAGAAAAAGAAACCCCTCACCTATTGCTGACGAAGGTGGAGTCATCACTCTCTAGCTTCTTCTCATTGTTTGCCACGGGCATCTAGAAGCACCACCTTCCTTCGCTGCTTGTCGATGTCGAAGGAGGTGGAACCACCATCTTTATTTTCTTTTTTTCTTCACCAACATAAGTCAGACCTAAATCTTGGGTTGTAGAGGAGAAAGGCAGTGAAATCCGCCATTTTTTTTACGGAAAGAGGGGAAGCCAAGGTCGGTATTGGTGGTCCTTCACCATCAGCCTCCATTTTTTGGCTAAAATCCTACCAAAAAACTCCAAGGGGAAGCAGCATTTTTTTAATGAAAGGAAAGAAAAACAAATCTTTTTTTTTCAACCTAGGGTTTCATAAACCCATTTTTCAGTTGTATACCTTTTTTAAGGTTAAATTATTGAAATGCCCTTCTACAAAAATTTCTAATTTTGTATGTCCCCTCTTTAACGAAAATTTCTATTTTTCGCATATGTACCCTCTTTAACAGAAGATTACTTTATTACCCCTACTCAATTGTATTAATTTTGGTTGTATCCCTATTTTAAAGTTAAATTACTTATTTGCTCTTGCAGTTTTTGATTAATTTTATAGTTTAATTTTGACTATTTATTCACTAAAAAGCCTCTTGAATTTTTTGAATATTATAAGACAAATGAGATCAGACCTCAAACTACAACATTTGAAACACCTCAACAAAATGGTGTGACTAAAAGATATAATAAGACACTTCTTGACATGGTTAGATACATGTTGTCTCATGCTTCGTTACCCAAAGTATTTTGGGGAGAAGCTATTTCTACAACATATTCTGAATAGATTTTCATGTAAAGCTATTGTAACGCCCCAAAATCCTGAACTTATAACTTTTCAAAGGAAACCCTTATGCAAAATTATAAAAAAATATGCTCAAGAATGAAATGTCAGAGAAAGAGTGGGATCTTGATATCATCACGTCATCGCACCATCGCCTACCATTCTGACCTAATCATCACTTGTACCCCACAAAATGGGTCAGACTTATAAAAATCTGGTAGGTACATAGATATAAAAATTTATAACAAAACTAACATATATGTTGTTCATCTCGTGATGTGCAATTCAGAATAAGTAAAATAAGCATGATAATCTTGTTTCAATATTAATTGTTTTGAGAGTACGCACAAAAGAAACGTAAAAATAACTGAGACTGCCCAGGGGTTTGTTATTCTATGTATTTTGATACCCCGAACAACTAGTTGAGTCCGCTTCTAAGGAGACGGTCAGTGACCGAGAGAGATTTTTCCAGAGGCATACATGGCAAGGAACGCTCAGGGGTTTGTTATTCTATGTATTTTGATACCCTGAACAACTAGTTGAGTCCGCTTCTAAGGAGACGGCCAGTGACCGAGAGAGATTTTTCCAGAGGCATACATGGCAAGGAATGCATCCAACTTCTGCAGAAGTCTATAAGATCTACTACCTAGGATAATTTTTGGTAGCCCTGTCCCCTAACTTCGATGACTAGAGACATTGAGTCAATTGCTACTTGAGGAGCGTAATTATTAACAACTTGTTCATCAAATTTGTTGTACCATCTCATTCTCTCCCTTGATGGAACCAAAGAGATGAATGGGTATGTCAAGTTTTATTTTTAACTGACGTCTCATTCTACACGTTCTGGTCTTTTAAACCAAATCGAGCATCTTGTATGTGAAGGTGAATTGATGTACTTTTTATGAAATATATTTTAAAGATGTATTTTGATGAAAATTATTTGTAAAAGTTAGTTGGAGATCAATTTTTTTTTAGATTTCAAGTTCCTCTTGGAGGGCTGCAACCATCCTTCAACAAAACACTCAGAAGCCAATACAAGAGAAAGGGGGTTGGCCGATTGATTGTTTGATATTGCTATTCTTATCGCAGGAAGCTCTAGCCAAAAGAATAGTTGTGACGTGTTTTGGTTTCCAGCCATCTGATCTGAGTTTGGACTGGTGAGTATGTGAGGTTTTCATTTTTTTTTTGTGTTTTAGCGATTTCTTTACAGGAATTGCTACTTGAGCATGTATGAAATTTCTGTAGCTTTTAGCATTTTGTGTTGCTTTATTATAAAAACCAACTCTAACTAGTGTGTGAACTAGGTCAAACTCAAGAAACGGTCTTTGATAAGCTTTGTATTCAAATCAATGCTATGATTATTGCCTTAAAAGAAAAATTAAAAGTAATTAAAAATCAACAATTAAATGGTTAAGAGCTTATTACAACCCAATCAAACTCAAATGAACTTAATTACATGTCTTGAATGTAGCCAAAAGGCCCTAATTAACTAGAGATTGAAAAGCTAAAAAATTGATAAATGAAGCTTTCGCCTTTGATCCTTCAATGGAGATCCAAATCCTTTTCAATTCAGCACACTCCACTCAGCAAATGACCTCTACCTGTTAAACACTAAAATAAAAACACGAAAATACAAAATTCTATATTAATGGGGTTAGCACACAAAATTACAATTCTGCCATTCACATTCCAGAATTTTCTCTCGAAACAGGTTTATATAATTTAGTAGAATGAAATACATTTGAATTCGAATCCTTCTAAAAATTTAAATTCAATTTACGAAATTAAAAAATTCCATGTGAAACTTCAGTTACAACTAAATGAACAATAACTAAGAAAAACATGAAATCTACTATCAATTATCTGATAGCTTCTTGTATTTGATTGTTTCAGTATAGCAAACTAAAATGGAAATGGATGAAAATTTTCAAATTGAAACTAGATTCATCGAACAATCCATTCCAATTTACGGATTCAAATTCGAAGTTTAGAATCTTCAGATAATTGAAAAACAAACTACAGAAAAATAACAGAAAACTACAGAGCAAAATTTCAGAGATTTTTTAATATGTCGCCAGAAAATTCTATAACAGACCATGAAATGGAATCAGATCTTACTAAATTTTCTACAAAGAGAAAATAGATTCAAGCAAGAAACAGATCCAATTTACGGATCTCGATTTGGATTTTAGAAACTTGATTTACACTAAAATCAAAATCAAACAAAAAACAAAATTCTAGAATTAACGATTTTTACACTTTGATTCATTGAATTGGATCAAAGAATGAGTAATTCAAAATTCATGAAATGAAATCTAATTCCTAAATCAACTAATGATAAAATTGAAATCACAAAATAAGAATCAAATTATAGAAAATAAATTTAAACTATTTTTGAGATTCAATTGAAGAATTGGAATGGATTTGTGTCAATTCCAACAAAAATCAATTGAGATCTATTATCTTTTTAAAATGAAATGAAAATGCAATTGAAGAAAGAACAATAACAATGCATAAACTGAAAATTACATAATTGAAATTCTAATTTAAGATCTAAAACAAAGATTAACAAGATCAAACAATAGAAATTGCAAATCAATTGTTGTTTTGGAGATTAAACACACGTTAATCTCTAAATCGTCAATTGAGATCTAATTTTCATATTTTTCAATTAAAAATTCAGATCAATAACATAAACAAAAATTAAAATTACAGAATTAAAATGCTGCAAATTTAAAAGAAATAAAAAAGGGGAAGAGAGTGAGTTCACCGGTTTTCCCCGATCCGACAATCTCTTTTGGTCTTGATTGAGAAAAGGGTGGTCTCCACCTCTCTTGATGTGTAGCACTACCTTCAGATCAGATCTCTATGCTCAGATCTTAAGTGAGAAAGGAAGAAGAACAAGAACAAGAAGATAAAAGAAGAAGAGAAAAAAGATGAAAAAGAATTGCATGAAATAGAAGAGTAGATGAAAAGAGGAGAAGGCTAGGCTTGAAATGGGTTGGAGATAACATTCACGTCCCCCCCCCCCCTTTGGTTATTTATAGCCACTTAAAAAATTATAAATTAAGTCCTATTATTTTTTTAATATTCAAAATGCTACCTAATCTACTTGAAAATTAAAATTACAAGTTGGCACCATTTGAGACGGGGTTTTTGGAAATTTAAAAAGTGGATTTGGGTTGGAGTGTTTGCTGAACACATTAGCATTAGATCCAAGATCCAATTAATGTGTTTTGGACTGGATCAAGATCCAAATCACCTCAAAATCTGCTTGAATGCCATGAAATAATCATAACTTCCTCGTTTTAACTATGAATTTTGCAAGATTCGAACCATGACTTCTTTATTCCTGAAACATCATAAACATGAAATGTAAACCAATAAAAGACACATAAATGCATGATTTTTTAATGAATCGTGAATGCATTGCCATGCATTAACATGAATCATCACCATTTATGTGACTTTCTTTTAATAATCGTGCAATTTTATGCTACGAGGTTACCATAAGCCTCTCATCCAATCATCATAGTACTAACATGTCGTGCATGTTTGATAGTACCACTATGATGAAAGGGATATCCGTTTCTTAGAAAGAAACCCCAAGATCATTTAAAATTTTTTAAAGTCCTGTGCTTTAGGCTGGAAATATTCAAGTCTTTTCGGATACCAAAATGAAGGACTGAATGTACCACTTAGGGCTACGTAGTCGAAGCCTTTCTGTTACGCAGGTTTGAGAGAAAGTTTTGGTTGTAAATACGCAAGCGCCAAATACTTTTTTTGCTTTTTGAGACAATGAATATTACGAGCTTTGAAATCTTGCATGTGAAAACTTTTAAAAATAAAGACTTGGCGAGGATGCGCAAATCTGTGTCTTTTAATGTAAGCATAATACAAAGTAGGCAAGAGTATGCAAAACTGTGTACTTTACAAAGTTATATATATTAAAGCATAAGCTTGTGCACATTACAACGTGACAACAAGGTAAATGACATAAAGTAAGGCCCAATGTGCGAAACCACACATTGAGCTAAATAAACCGTGTAAGCGATGCACAATGTATGAAACCATACATCGATTAAATAAATTGTTAAGCCATGCATGATGTACAAAATCGTATATTGGCTAAATAAATTGCATAAGCGATACACGATGTACGAAATCGTACATCGACTAAATAAATTGCATAAGTAGTAGCCTGTGCACATTACAACACGGTGGCAAAGTAAATGACGTAATTTAAATGGACATGAATATGCAAAACTGCATCCTTGAGTTAAAAGCTTATATATATATTACGTATAAGTTAGAAGTATTCTGTCATTTGTTCTCATATGCAACTTTTCCCTACCTTAGAGATGGTCGGACTCGCTGACGATTCTAAGCATAGGTTTTCAAGGGCTCATGCCTTGGTAAGCGTGTTATATCCATTATGTTGATGTGGTGCACTAAAAGATATTTTATTGTGTTGTGAAAAGAACAATATAATAACTTAACAGAATAAGTGACGCTTGTGTCGCAAGGGTTAAACTCGAACCTAGTTTGAGCCAGTCAGACCGAGTTAGGCTCGGTACAAGATGCAGGTAGTAAAGCTCGATTGTGCTAGGCTTGGTCTACTAACTGAGTTGGCCCAGTCTAAAAGCAGAGACCAAGCTAAGCTCGACTGGCTACACGACCAATGGGAGGGGGTGGGCTCAGTGGTCAGGTCGTGCCCGACTTGGTCCCCATCTTGCAACATGAAGGGGGGCTGGCCCTATTGGGGCTCAACTCGGCTGAGAGGGGAGCAAAAAGAAAGTGGTTGTTGCTGCCTTCGGGGAAACAGGGGAAGAAGAGCACAACGGCACCCGCGTGGTGGTGCTGCTTCTGGCAGAGCAGGAAAGAGCGGTGCTGCTGGGAGCATCCCAGCAGACCCACCAACTGATGGTGGGTGGTCTGAGGCAACAATGAGGAGGCACGGGTGCATGTTGCCTCCTTGCCAGAAAACTCAAGGGAAAAGGGGAAGGCGGATGAGGCTCGTTGTCAGGCCACTGTGGAAAGAGGAAGAGGGAGGAGCAGGGCCGAAGGCCCCTGCCAACCTCTAGTGGTGTGAGAAAGATGACGAAACCCAAGTCTGGCTTGGGTTTAAGATGACCGACCACCACTATTGAGGTGGCCGAAAAAAATACCTAAAATCAAAAGAAGGGAAGGACTTTCCCTCCCCTACCCCAACTAGACCACTGTCGATGGCAGTGGCCAGCAATGGCAGCTCCCTGCTGTCATTGCAGTGGTTGTCATGGGAAGCCACCAAAAAACAGAGAGAGAGAGAGAGAGAGCTCACCCGGGGAGGCCGGTGTACCTGAGGGGGGAGAGTCTTCGTGCACCGACAAGAGGGAGAAGACGAGGGGGGAGGAAAGAGGCGAGAGGGAGAAGAAGACGAGGGGGACGAGAGGATCAAGGTCAGGGATCTCTATCATGCGAGAGAGGGAGGCGAGAGGGTGCACCGACGAGAGTCGGGGGGGTGTTGTGACCTGGATCCGAGCCGGATCCAACCTAGATCCAAAATAATTTATTTATTTTTAAAAACATGATTCTTACAGCTATTATCTCTACATCCTATGAGTTATGAACTCGAAGAAAACCAGACATTAACCATATTCATAGATGGGGTTCAATAGCTCATATAAAGGTTATACGACGATCAAGAGATAAACTCGATAGTAGATTCTTAAGGTGTACCTTTATTGGATATCCCAAAGAATCCAAATGATATAAATTCTATCATTATGATAAGAGTTCAATTGAAGGTAGAGATGTTATATTCTTGGATAATTAAGACATGAAATCAGTTATTCCCAAAATAAATAGAGATGATCTATTTGATTTATTATTTGACTCTGATAATTCACAAAAACTGTTAGGTAATGATGAACCAATTGTTAGTGATCAAGAATAGTTAGGTAATATTAAACTAACTGTTAATGATCATTATTCTCATCAAACTCAGGTTAGCTGTAAAAGGTCTAGAGCTCTTCCTTCATACTTGGATGAGTATTATGCCTACTTATCGAAGAAATTATGTTATTCAATAGACCTTGATGATATGAGAGATAACCTGTTATATAATGAGGTAATAAAATCACTTGAGTCAACTGGTTGTGTTAAAGCTCTAGACAAGAAAATTGAGTCCATCGAGAAAAAACAAGTTTAGAAATTGACTGATTTATCTAAGAAAAGAAAAACCATTAGATGCAAATAGATTTTAACGAAGAAATTCAAGTCTGATGGTAGTATTGATAAATTTAAAGCTAAATTGGTAGCTAAGGGATTTTCTCAGAAAAAAGGGTTAGACTATGTTGACACATATTCGCCCATTACAAAATTTGACTCAATACGAATTATCTTGGTTATTGTAGCTCATTACAATTTAAATCTACATCAGATGGATGTTAAGACTGTGTTCCTAAATAGTGATCTTAATGAAACCATATTTATGCAACAACCTAAAGGATATATTGTTGAAGGCAAAGCGGATAAAGTGTATAAGTTAAAAAAATTCTTATACGGACTTAAACAGTCACCACGTTAGTGGTACTTGAAATTTTATAAGGCAATAACTACACTAAGCTTTGTGCCAAATAGATTTGACCATTGTGTTTATGTCTGAAAAAGTGGGAGCAAATTCTCTATTCTCTCACTATATGTGGATGACATTCTTTTAATCAGAAACGATAATGATATGATTGTCAAAACCAAGTCATATTTAAATTCTCAATTCGAGATTAAAGACATGGGAGAGGCATATTATGTTCTTGGTATTAAAATCACTCATAACAAGAATTCTAAACTTTTAAGCTTGAGTCAAGAGAGGTATATAAATCATATACTCAAGAAGTTTAAAATGAGTGATTACAAGCCTATTAGAATACCTATGATAAAAGGTGACAAATTAAACAAGAATGATTGTCTGAGTAAAGGACAAGAAATGTTGAATGTCTTTTATGCACAAGTTATTGAAAGCTTGATGTATGTTATGCTTTGCACGAGACTTGATATCAACTTTGTTGTTGACCTTGTTAGCCATTACAAGTGTAATTCTGGTTGGCCTCATTGGCAAGCAATAAAGGAAATCTTTCAATATCTAAAAGGGATTATAAACTTAAAATTATGTTTTTAAGAAGATACTTTAGAATTGACTAGATATTTTAATGCTGACTTTGTGGACAACACAAATGATAGTAAAACCACTTCTGGATGTATTTTTCTTCTTAGAGGAGGTGCAGTTTCTTAATCATGCAAGAAACAAGGTTGTGTAGCTCAACATACTCAAGAAGCTGAGTATGTTGCTTGCAATGCTGCTGCTACTATTGTTGTTTGGATAAGCCGCTTCATTAGTAATTTAAAGTAGGATAAAAACAATAGGCCAATACAAATTTATTGTGATAATCAAGCAATTATCGCTCTTATGAAAAGTTGAGCCAACTCTAAAAACAAGTACATAATGGTAAAATATCATTATATTCATGATATGATTGAAAAAATGAAATTGCAGTCAGTTACTTACCTACCTCTGATATGATTGCATATCCCTTAACAAAAGGTATATCAGAAGAGTTGTTCTAAAACCATATATCTTATATGGGATTAAGATATGTCTAATAAGACATCTAGTTGGATGAGTAACATAGAAAATAACTCATTTCAGGAACTTTTATGCAAGTGTAATACTCCAATAGTCGGAGGTAAAATTTTGCATCATGATGTGGTTCACATGGCCAAGTGAAAGATGTTGGTCATAAATAACCAGGTATGGCCATGCTCATGCATGAATTCATGTGTTGAGGAGAGAGGTGGGTCCATTCTCTCCCCAATGCATGAACTGCCTAGCCATGGGTCTATCCAAATGAAGGCATATTTGAATATGCCTCATTTGGATAGACATGAAAAGTTGTTACACTCCCTCTAAGAGGAAAATCCGGAGCATCTCGAAATGGCTGGGCAATGACTACCTAGGGGAGGCATAGTAATTCAGCCTATGCTCCTTTTATTAAGGAGTATACCATTTGATATTAAATAGGGATTGGATATCAAAGAAACCCCCCCAAGCATGCATTGCACCATTGGCAATATTTCGTCTCTCTCTGTTCACACTCTCTCTCAATCTCCTCCACTGCTCTTTGTGCATCCACAATCGATCATTCATGATGCGCCCGACATCATTCAACCATACACTCATCCATTGTTAACAGACATTATGTCCACTGTTAATGGATGCATGCCCACCCTTGACCATGTGTGGCATCAGCATCTAGCGCCAATTTAATCAAAATAAGACCTTTAGGGGCAATCCCGACCTCCACTAACAACAACAACAATGCCTTCATCCCAAAACAATTGGAGTCGGCGATATGAACCAACAAAGAAAATCATTCTGGGTCTTCCACATGAATCCTTCTCTTCCATTCATTTCTATCCAATGCCATGTCCTTGGTGAGGTTCAAAGCAATCATATCCTTTCCTATCACCTCCATCCATGTCTTCCTAGGCCTACCCCGACCTCCACTAAAGGTGATTTTTTTGCCCAGGGATTTAGCAGCAGTCAAGACCATGGCTAATGCCCACAAATGACACACAAAAAGTAATCGGATGTGCTAGGTGTGTCTGATGATTGTTCGATGGAAGACCATCCACTCTTACGCAATTCCATGTGAGTGTGTGTATATATATAGAGTGAGAGAGAGAGAGTAATGAGTAGGTGCTAAATGATACATGCTAAATGAGTTTTTCAAGGGTTTTTTTGTTTTATTTTTAAATTTTGAACGTACATATGTGATCTATGTACTTGATTTTATAGGGATCAACTCTTGAAGTGTTCGATTCCAACACATGGGTGGGTTTTTATAAGGTTTGAAAATTCAGCGGTCCAAAATCTTTGTAAATTTTTTAGGCTCCAAATAACATTTTTTCATAAAAAAAATACATGATCTAGGTATGGATTCCTTATAAATCGACCATGCCCAATATATTTATGGGGTCATAACTGCAAAAAAACACCCAAAGAGCATAAAAACCCATTTAGCAAGTATCAATTTCGCACCTACCCATTTCTCTCTCTTGAGTAATAGGTAGGTGCAAAATGCTAAATGCTAAATGAGTATTTCAGTTTTTTTTTTTTGTTTTGTTTTTTAATTTTTTACCGTACAGATGTGATCTATGTACTTGATTTTATAGGGATCAGCTCTGGAAGTGTTTGATTCCGATACATAGGTGGGCTTTTATAAGGTTCGGAAAATCAATGGTCCAAAATCTAAGTCGACCATGCCCAACACATTTATAGGGACGGAATTGCTAAAAAAACACCGAAAGGGCAGAAAAACCCATTTAGCACATATCAATTTAGCACACTCACGCTCATTTAGCACCTAACGTGTGAGCTACTACCAATCTCTCTCTCTCTCTCTCTCTCTCTCTATATATATATATATATATATATATATATATATATATATATATATATATATATATATATATATATATATCACATGTTTCTTGTTTCCGAACATGTTTCTGTTTCCGTTTCCATCTCCCTTCCTGGCAACCTTGGTGTCAAGTGAAAATCCAAAAACATGAGTTAGGAGCAGCACTTTTCAACATATAGATCAAGCATTGCCACTGTTATCTTGAAATGGTCAAGCAAAAAATACTCTTTTCATTGGTACGTACATTTATGTGTGCCTTGTGACCTTGTTTGGGTCTGTGAAGACAATCACTGGGATGTTCTCATAACCTGACCCAATGTCTCATGCGGCACTCTTGTTGGAAGGAGGCCCATTGACAATGACACGACTAGGATTAGATCAGTTGGTATACAAGAACCTTAATTACTTTAAACAAGGTTTTGCTCGTCAAGATCATTCACAGTCTGTAGACGGCTATTTTGGGCTCAATCATATTCATGTTGCATGAAGAAAATACTACTACATTGACAAAGAGAAACTGTATAAGCTTGCAATTGTGTGTGCTGGTAAACAGTAAATAGTGTATCACACATTTTGCAGTTCGAGGCAATGTTGTCAGTATCGTCTTGGGCCATGAATTGTTTTCCAAGTGATTCAGGTGAATCGGGAGAATTCCATTCAGGGCTGAATCATTTTGAATCACCCAACTTTTAACCATAGAAAGGCACGTGTCAAAACTAATATTAAATTTATTAAAAAAAAAGAAAAACTATTTTGACCATTTTTCATATTTTTATGAAAATTAACCAGTTCAGGCCAGTTTCTTAGCAATTTTCTGACAAATATGATACATATCCGGTGATTCAGGTTGATTCGCACTGATACTGACAACATTGGTTTGAGGTCAATGGTAAATATGTCTAGATCTATGTTACGTATAAGGTATGTATATGAACTTGTACCAGCATTGAAGTAATAAATGCATGTATTATAATATGAATAATTTTCTCTGATGTAAGATTTTGTGTCAAATTGAAGCAATTGAAGTACAGCAGTGGTATGCTACATCCTTTTCAAATCATGGTGTAAATCCTTGTTAACACCACCATGGTATTTATCTAATTTCAACAAATTCATCTCCTTTCGTCAAACAAGCTAATAGAAAGTATTCTCCTTATATTTCCTACACAAACTGTAGCTGATCAGAATCAAACTGCAGTCATATACAGTTCTTAAATACTTTACAAATACACATGAATGTATTGGAACAGGATTCAGCTTGCACTTTGTATTTGGATCAGTATGTGAGAAGCAGATTTTCAAAGCAGATTAGGCAAAAGTGACAACCTCACTCTGTCTTGGCCCACGTGAAAACTGTGGTTCTGCCTATTTTTGCAAATAATAAACTTATTTTGTCTACCTTTTAATGTACCCCTGCAACATAATTGGAATAGATTTAGTGTCCACCCTATGAATGGAGAGGTTTTTAACCACCATGGAGGCTGCACGAGTATTCACTTGTTCTTTTTCTTCAAACTGCAAATGACAAAATTCACATGAACCAATGCTCTTATTTCTCAGGAAGAGTAGTTTCAAATTTTCTAATCTTGATTGCTTTTATAAGAAGTCTATGCTCACCTATTGTCTTTTTCTATAACTGTGGGTTCTCAAAGTCTTGAGATTCTCTTTCACGGGAATAAGTATAGTCAGCTATGTCACATGAACACTTCACTTGTGTGTGGGTGTGCATGTCCTATATCGACATCACATGACACCAGATGCAACAGTGCATACACCATGACAGTTCATGTTCATAGTCAACCCTATGTCAGACGAACAACACCGTGTCCCTAGCTCCATCTATTCCTTTTATGATCTTGATCCTTTATTTTGCCACCATTTTTTTTCAATTTTCAATTTAGATTTATTATCTATTTTCTGTTAACCATAATGACTTAAAAACTTTTGTTCAAGAATTCGCACTTAAGATGGTATTCGTGGTTTGTTTACTTAATGTACGTAATCACGCTCTGCTGCGCATGCGAACACATATGAGACGTGCAGCACTAGCCCTTATGTGCTAAGTTTACAGAACTTGTGTTGTACCAAGTGTGTCTGTCATGCCCCCGAGTCATGTACGTGTCTATGTTACATAGATAGAAAGGTTCATTAATCTCTTTTCTTTGGATGGTTGTAATACGGTCCTCTATCATTCATCTATACTAGATAAACTAGAATACCTCAATGATAGATAAAACATGGATTTGGTAGCATTGGATAGAGAGATGTATGGAACTAAGAATAAAACTCCTGGATTCTGAATTTACTGGCATCACTGTTTTCAGGTTTTTCTTTATTTCTCCTGTTTTCATAGCTTTCAATGTAGTCATTTGATTTACCAAAGGTGTGAAGATTTCTTTAGTATCCGAAATCTTGATGGATGATCATGTGATTACTTTGCAGTTTGCATACTCATGGTTAGTATGAGAGAGATCATGTCATGTTTTTAATATATATGTCATGTTGGGGTTTTCCTGCGTCTTAAGGTGCAATATGATATGCATTATGGTTGTGCTTTGATTTTACATGGGAAACTATATGCTTATGGCCTTAGAAAGTCATGCACTTTTGAAAAAGGTTCTTGGATTTCCACCTTTAACCAGACTACATATCAAAAGGATTCAGTCTATGTTGATTTAGAGAAGTGAAAGTAAAGAAAGCTCAGAACTGACTACAATATTGATTTTACATATTTCTCAAAGTGGATCAATCCGTTGTTACAAAATACTATGCTATCAAATGTGAAAAGAGAATAAAAGGGTTGTAGCAAAAATCTCTTTTAATTTGTCATAGTCATACCTCAAATATGGTTATCAGCTCACACATAATCCACCACATGGAGGTCATGTAGTCCCATTGATTTCTTCTTTATCACTCGGGGTTGATTATCTACAATTTCAAGTACCTGATAGACACAAATCCCAATTTAGTTATTCCTACGTTATAGGTTTTACATTTACATTTGTATGCTTAGGAAAGACTGAAAGGACAATGTACTTAGGGATATTGAAAACCACAAAAAAAATTGTTAAACATCTATTTCAGATCAGACAGCATGGAGAATTATGTTGGTGCATCTAATATACAATCCAATTCATTAGCATGGAAAATGTTATGTACATGTGGAAAATTGTTTTAAAAAATCAGACAACATGGAGTGTGTCAAAAGAAGAA
Source organism: Nuphar pumila (assembly GCF_984573655.1). Classification (NCBI taxonomy): domain Eukaryota; kingdom Viridiplantae; phylum Streptophyta; class Magnoliopsida; order Nymphaeales; family Nymphaeaceae; genus Nuphar; species Nuphar pumila. The sequence continues at coordinate 84,084,247 of NC_143260.1, read as the reverse complement.
GCAAATACATGCTTCAAATATATAATGCATGTTAAGACTTATGTACTACTATATGTAATTAGTAATTACTCTACGTATACTACCCCCTTTATTATGAAGTCTTAGGTACATTGTATAATTGTAAGGGATAGTTTAGACACTTCTTTTCTTTTCTTTGTTGCCCTATTTTGTTCACATAAAAAGGGGGTCGACATTTTTGTATAGTGAACTCTTTTTGATAAAATAAACCAGAACATGCAGAGTTGCTCTCACCCTCTTGTGTTGCTCTAACAAGTTGAGTTCCAGTAGAAGAATTAACATGGTATCAGAGCCACGTTCAAGCTGTTAGAGGATTGGGTGTATGAAGAACAAAGGTAAGGGGCATTTTGTCTTAGAGAACATGATGCACATCATTGACCTTGGCTGAGGTGAGATTCAGATAGATGTTGACTTTATAAGCTGATCGAAACAAAAATCATGTGATTTGGTGGAATATTGGAATTGTTATGATTTTTTCAATATTTTCTGAAAATTGCTCCTCATAGTGCACAGATTTGGAGATTTCGTAGATTGTGACCAAATCAGCAGGTTTGAAGCCCTAAGATTGGTTATGTTCAGGTTGTTTTTACCCTAGAAAACTTTTAGAAGAGGTTTGGTGGGCTGTTGTGATTTGGAGGAGTTTCGTTATGGTTTTGGTGGGTTTCTATGTAGCAGTAACATGCAACACATGTTGTTTTGTGGTGATCAGTCTGATCACTTTGCTGTGCTGAAAAAGTGTGTAATCAGGTCATTTTCACCCTAGAAGATTGTTAAAAGAATTTTGGAGAGTTAATGTGGTGATTTGGAAGAGTTTTGTCAAGTTTTGGCATTCCTAAGTCTGGCGGTAACAGTGTTTTTCTGTTACACTTTGTTTTGAATCTTGGACTGTTGTGTGTTATTGTTGCAGCTGGTCAGTATAGGTGGTGTTTGGTCTTCATATCTAGTGGCTCATGTATGGTTTGAATTGTGTGTGATATGGAAAATGAAGGAATCCAGATTGTTCCAGTAAAACTAGATGGAACAAATTATTCATATCATATTGGGCTATTTTATGATAGTAGTAATGGTAGGGAAAAGTCTTGGAGGATATTTGGATCGCTCAAAGGTGAAACCCAAGCCCACCAGTACTGATTTCGATAAAGATATAGAGGAATGGGTTATAAATAATGCAAGGGTCAAAGCATGGATTTTGGGTTCAGTGGAACGAAGAATAGCTATGAATCTTTCTAAATTTCAATAGGCCAAAGAAACTTGGGCATACTTCAAACAAGTATACAAACAAGAAAATTAGGCAAGACATTATCAGTTTACTTAAGAATTAAGGAGTGTAGGACAAAAAAATAAGTCAATTGAAGAATTCTATTTTGATATGCAAAGAATTTGGGATGGTCTTGCTCTCATGGAGGGTTAAACAAAATGTAAAAAGTGTGTGAAATGTGAGTCGTGCTTCATGTCAAACTTGTTTGGGGATTTTTGACCAGCATAAGAAAATTGATAGGGTCATTGAGTTTTTTATGATGCTCATACCAGAATTTGATGAAACCAGGAGTACTATCTTGCATCGTTCTCATTTGCCCCCACTTTTTAGGGCCATAGTTGAATTGATAGTAGAAGATATCAAGATGAAATCTCTTGGAACTTATTCATCTAGTGACAGTGTTATGGCAATTTCTTGGTAGTCAGGTAGCAGATTTGGTGGCAGAGGTGGTGGTAGAGGTCAATGAGTTTATTATGATGCTTAGAATTTGATGGAACTAGGAGCGATATCTTGCATCGTTCTCATTTGACCAGATTTGGTGATAGGGTTGGAGAAAGAGGTGATTTGAGTGTTAGAGGAAGAGGTGATTTGAGTGTTGGAGGGAGAGGTGACTTGAGTGTCATTCAGTGTCACTATTGCAAAAATTTTGGCGATATGAAAAATTACTATCCAGTTCTCAAGAAAAAGAAAGGAGTCTATGCAACACCTTCTAATGGTGAGGGATTTAAGCCCAAGAATAAACATATCGACAGTAGTACTCGGTCTGGTGGTATTTCCATTGCAAGATCTTCAGAATCCTTAGGCAGTGGTCAGCTTCCGTTGTTGGAGAAGGTGCAACAACAAATTCAACAATTGCAACTTCTTACCCAGTTAGTCATAGTTCCTTCCACTTCTACTCCTTCTGGTACTGCTTTTTCAGGTATCTTTGGGTATGCTTCAGGTTGGTTAATAGACTCTGGGGCATCATGTTATTATTAAGTGTCGTGAAATGGGTTGGACCAGTTTGGGTCTGATCCAGACCCAAACAGGAATTGCATGATTGACGTGCTTACCAGGGCACGTTTGTAATATTGTGTTTTGTTGTAGGACAATCATGTCCATAACCAAATTACCTTGTAACCTAATACATAAATATAATGAATCAGGTCACATATGCAATTAAGAAAATCATGAACCTGTGCAACCCCAAAACGACTCAGTGTCACCTTCTTCTTCTACCTTTTTCTTCTCACTTTTTCCTCCTGTTGTTGATCAAGTTTAGTGGAAACTCAAGTTCTAACATGGTATCAGATCAAGGTTGGATCTAGGGCTCAGTATTGCTTCCAAAAGGTATGACCATAGAGAATATCTGATTTTGGTCAGGAAAATATTCTTATATCTCTGTTTTTTTATCTTTCCTCTCTTCTGCAATCTATGTTATAGTATTTTCTCCCAAAAGCACGATTTCCTTTTCTCGTCCCCATCTCTTCTTGAAAGTACTTTCGTGTTTTTATCTAAAACACGTCTTTTCTTCTTAAAATTTGTTATCTATTGCATTTTCATCTTGAAACCCTTTCTTGAAACTCGTGAATTCTGTGTTTAAGTCTTCATCGTGACCCATCTTCTTGAATCGATACTATGTTCCAAGCAAAACTCGTGATTCTTTTTCTTAGAATCTGTTTTCTTATTCTCCCATCTGAAAACTGATCGTTGATTAATCTGAAAACACGATTTATCGTGATCTTGGTATAACAAATTTTTTTTAGCCTATTAATGCTAATCGAACATCGCATGTTCAGATGGCTTGATTCATGAATAGTGAATTGATAATTCGAATATTAAAGTGATATGATATCTGTTAAAAAAAAAAGGACAGCAAATCTGAATTCTGTTATAATCAGTTCTCTTTTGGACTGAATTTAAACAGTCACATTATCTTGAAGTTTGATTAGTCATTCGATTGATCCCTTCTTAAAATATTTTCTACTTTATATCCATGTATCTCATAATCATGGATTCTTCTTCAACCCAGTCTGGTTTGTCATCAAACTTCCTTAGCCAACTTGTCTCTGAAAAATTAAATAATTCCAAGTTCCTGACTTGGAAGAGACAGATAGTTCATTTTATCAGGAACCAAGATCTCTTTGGTCATCTAGATGGATCAATTCCAGCCCCACCAGATTTCATCGCAAAGGAGGAAACAGACGCACAAGGGGCTGCATCTACCAAGCTTGTTTGCAACTCAGATTATGTATCTTGGATGAGAAAAGATCAGGCATTAATTGCCTACATCACATCTACCCTGTCTCAGGAAGTACTAGTTGCTATTCCCGACGACTGCACAACGATGGAATTATGAAACAGGTTGACACAGACATACTCTCAAATATCTGAAGCAAGAGTTTTGTTCCTCAAGCGTGAATTCCAGCTTCTCAAGAAAGGCAACCTATCTATCATGGATTATTTGAATAAGATGAAGACTATTACAGATTAACTAGCCATTATTGGATGTGAAGTGCCAGACAAGGATAAAGTGTAACAGACATTGAATGGTTTGGGCCCAGATTATCATGTATTGGTGACATCATTGTTGTGCTTGCCCATGATTCTCACATTTGAGGACCTCCGGGAAAAACTTCTACAATACGAAATGTCGTTGAAAGGCATTGCTGAAGATTCTGGTGCTCAATCTGATTCCCAAGATGTTTTAGCTACTAGGTTCTCCTTCGGTCGTGGTCGTGGAGGAAATAGCTTCAGAGGAGGAAGAGGTCGTGGTAGATTTGCAAGTCCAGGTTTGCTTCCCACACCCAATATGTCGTTCAACTCCAATGCGAAGAACAAAAATCAAAGAGATGTCCCGACATGTTACCTGTGTAATAAAAAGGGGCATATTAAGGCAAATTGTTGGTTTAATCCTCAAAATAAAGGAAAATTGCAAAACATTGAGAGCAAGAAGGAAGATAATGTTACCAAAACTGATGGGGAGGTGAAACAACTTTTGTTGACAGCATTGTCTAGGTTGCACTTGAAGCAAAATGATCAAGGATTATGGTATGTTGATTCAGGAGCAGCGACCCATGTTACGGGGATGTTACTCTCGAACTCGGTTCCTTACTTTGGTAAAAATAGTATTGTTACTGGAGATGGATCTCACCATCACATTTCTCACATTGGTGATGCAATCATCCCTTTGCCAAAATCATCTCTCAATTTGTCAAATGTTATTCATGCTCCTAACATAAAAAAGAACATTATTTCCGTGTCCAAACTTGTTGATGATACACATTCTTATGTTGAATTCACTCCCTCTTCTGTGTATGTCAAGGATCTTCAAATGAGGGAGACATTCGCTGAAGGAGAGCGAAAAGAAAATATGTACATCTTCAAGGAAGATCCATTTGCGCATACTAGTTCCGTCTTGAAGCCCTTATTGAAGTCTAAGTCTTTTCAGTCTGGATTATCTATGTCAGGTCCTGAGTCTGTTTTTAGCCTTTCTAAATGTAATAAGCCAAGTCTTTGGCATGATCGTCTTGGTCACTGCAATTATTCTTTTCTTGAGAAACTTGTATTAAGCAAATTAATCCCTAAATCAAGTTTAACTCTTGAGGAAAATAATAAAATGCGCTCCAGTTGTCAAATGCGTAAGAGTCATGTACTTCCTTTTGATTCTATAAATAAAAGAGCTTCTAGACCTTTTGAAATTGTTTATTCAGATGTTTGGGGTCCTGCGCCCGTCTGTTCTTCTTCTGGCAGCAGATATCATCTCATCTTTATTGTCAGTTATTCTCGTTATACTTGGATATTCTTTATGAAGCATAAGTCTGAAACTTTTTTCATATTTCGCAACATTCATGCCTTTGTTCGAAACCATTTCTCTACCAATATTCTGCACTTTTACTGTGATGGAGATGGTGAGTATAAATCGAAGGATTTTACTGATTTTCTCTAAAGTAATGGAATAAAGCGTAGAGTGTATTATCCACATACGCCACAACAAAATGAGATTGCTGAGAGAAAGCATAAGCATATTATTGAAACGGTCTTAAGCATGATGCATGATAGTAATATTCCCCTTAGTCTGTGGACAAAAGCATTCCATTCAGCAGTCTATATTATAAATCGTCTGCCTATGACAGTTTTACAAAATAGTTCACCATACTTTTCTCTTTTCGGCATTCAACCTGATTATGATGCTCTGTGTGTTTGGATGCACTTGCTATGTTCATATTGATGATTCTCTCAGGAATAAATTCCAACCAAAGGCTTCCAAGTGTAGATTTGTGGGATATGCCGATGATTACAAAGGTTATTGGTGTTATGACCCTATGACTAAACGTGTCAAAATTTCCAGGAATGTTGTGTTTGATGAAAATAAACTTGGAGATGTATCGTTTAATACCTGTTAAAGAATTTCCAGAGAAGAGGTTTATCATCCGTGGATGAGTGCAGGATTATTTACAGGTGTTTATGGTGATTGCTCACCTTAGTGTACTCAGAAAACACAGGCGGCTGACCAAGATGACATTGACTCAGGCCAAGCATGCTTGCCTCAATCTGGTGATCATGTCGGTGGAACTTCATATGCTGAAGAAGGGGCAGACCCACAACCTCATCCTATTGATAAATTTAAAGGGTATGTGTATGTGCGAAGAGAAAAAGGCGCTCCTCCTGCTCCTCACATTGAACCAGATACTTATGTGCCTGTTGGAAACCTAAGGAGTTCAAATAGAATCAGACATCCTATTGACAAGTGGGTCAGCTACAATAATTTTCTATGGATCTTCAACTCTTTTTATCTCAGGTTGATAAGCATGATGAACCCGTAGGGTTTTATCACGTCATGAAATCAAACAAATGGATTGAGGCCATGAATGAAGAAGTGGAAGCGCTTCATGAGTGTCAGACGTGGGAAATTGTTGTCAGACCTCCTAACAAAAATGTTGTTGATTCCAAGTGGGTTTATAAAATTAAGTACAAACCCGATGGCACCATAGAATGATACAAAGCAAGACTTGTTGCAAAGGGGTTTACACAGGAATATGGCCAGGATTATGATGAGACTTTTAGTCCCGTGGTCAAAATGGGGACAATAAGAATTATATTGTTTTTAGTTGTTCAACATGAATGGACATTAAGTCAGTTAGACGTCAAAAATGCATTCCTTCATGAAGACTTGAAGGAAGAAGTTTACATGGAACAACCTCCAGGATATGTTGAGGGAGACCCAAGCACACATGTATGGAGACTAAAAAGAGCCATATATGGTTTAAAGCAGGCCTCACACTCGTAGTTTGAAAGTTTCTCCTTAAAAATATAGAAACATGGGTTTTGTCAATCCCTCTTAGACCACTCATTGTTTATATTCAAGGATAAAGGCATCACTACCATGTTGTTGATATATGTTGATGATATTATTGTTATAGGGAACTCGATGAGTCACATTGAAGAAACAAAGTGACTCTTAAGTCAAAGATTTAAGATGAAAGACTTGAAAGATTTGCGTTATTTCCTTGGAGTCGAGGTAGACAGGAAGGATGGTTGTCTGACATTGACACAACATAAATACACACTAGATTTATTGAAGAAATTTGGTATGCAAGATTGCAAGCCTTTGTCTACACCGAGTGTCTTACATCAAAAGCTTAGTTCATAGGATAGAGATTTGTACCCAGATCCTATAAAATATCGAGGTGTAGTCGGTATGCTTCAATATCTTACCTTTACTCACCCTGACATTGTTTATTCTGTCAATCAAGTGTCGTAGTTCATGCATGAGCCGCAAACAGGACACATGGATGCAGTCAAGAGAGTGTTGAGGTATTTAAAAGGTACCATTGGAGATGGGTTGGTATATAAGAAAAGTTGGAAAAGAGGAGGCATGCATGATGTCACGGTCGACAGTGATGCAGACTGGGCAGGAGGTCCTGATGAAAGGAGGTCGGTTTTCAGATATTGCATCTTTCTTGGGGAAAACCTAGTATCCTAGAGCAATAGAAAACAAAAAGCAACAGCTAGATCAAGTACTGAGGCTGAATACCGATCAATGGTGTTGCAACTGTTGAAGCTACTTGGACAAGGCATTTGTTGAATGAATTGGAGGAACGGAAGTCAAAATCTATCTTATTGTGTGATAATAAAAGTGCCATTAAAATATATTTTAATCCCATTTTCCACAGTAAGACAAAACATATTGAGATAGATTAGCACTTCATTCGACAGAAGGTTGAAGACAAAGAGATTGAGCCTCATTTCATCCCTACGGAAGACCAAGTGGCAGATTTATTTACAAAGGGTTTGACGAAAAACAGATTTTAGTTCTTGAAGAACAAGTTGTCCATGGTTCAAGACCATGCACAACTTGAGGGGGGTATTAAGTGTCGTGAAATGGGCTGGACCAGTTTGGGTCTGATCCAGACCCAAACTGGGATTGCATGATTGAAGTGCTTACCAGGGCATGTTTGTAATATTGTGTTTTGTTGTAGGACAGTCATCCGACTGATCAGTTGGATCAGGATCCAGTTTAGAGACTCAAGCTCCTATGGATAGACAACTCTTGTTGGCAGCCCTTGTCGGACTCAATCTAAAGCAAAATGACCAAGGAGTTTGGTATGTGGATTCAGGCGCAGCCAATCACATCATTATAGATGAAGGTAAATTCCAAAACTTGGTCCCTTATTTTGGAAAAGATAGTCATTATCGGAGATAGTACTCGACACCCCATCATTGGCATTAGAAAGTATTTGTTCCCATGTCTAATTCCAATATTCAGTTGTCAAATGTATTCTTTGTTCCCAACATTAAAAAGAATCATGTTTTTGTTTCCAAATTAGTTGATGATACCAACTCATGTCTTATTTTTACTCCTTCGGTTTATGTGAAGGATCTTCACATGAAGAGGACGTAAACTGAAGGTCAAAGACAAGGAAATATGTACCTCTTCAAAGAAGACCCATCTGTCAAAGTCAGGACTAAATCTATCGAGTAGTCTAAGAGTCATCCTTCGTCCTTATGTCTTGTCAATGAGTCTGAGTTGAATAAGTCAAATATTTGGCATAGTCGTCTTGCGCATTGTAATAAAGCCTTTATTAGAAAGCTTAATTCTAGTAACTTAATTTTTGTTTCTAATGTAGACCAAGAGTTGGAGAGTCATGTTTGTCCTATCTGTTAAGTGTCTAAGAGTCATGTATTGCCCTTTACTTCTAGCAATAAAAGAGCTTCAAAATTGTTTGAAATCATTCATTTTGATGTGTGGGGACCCGCTCCCAATTCCTCTTCTTCTGGAAGCCAATTCTACGTGATCTTTATTGATAATTATTCTAGGTACACTTGGATATATTTTACGAAACATAAGCATGAGGTTTTTAATATCTTTAAAAACTTTCATGCTATGATTCGTAATCAATTTTTCATGTCTATCATAAATTTTCAGTGTGGTCATGGGGCTGAATACTCTTCGAATGACCTTATTGAATATCTCAAGATAAATGGGATCAATCAGAGAGTGTCTTGTCCTTGGACACCTCAGCAAAATGAGCTTGCTGAGAGGAAGCACATACACTGTAATAACCCATTCGTTAGTAGATGTTTTGGGCCTGGGATCCATATTTTGGATCCAAGACCCTGAAAGCATCATTAAGAATAGGGGCATTATGACCCTTATACAAGAGTTTTCGAGATCCACGATTGGATCCCTGCAGATCCAATCTGTGGATCCATACCGAGTGGGAGGCGCGAGTCCAGAATCATGACCGGGTTTGGATCCCGAGTCGCAGGTCGCAGACCCGGACCCAGCCCGCTCGTTAAAACGATAAAAAGGAGGGGAGGGGGGGGGGGTTAATAAGGCAACCTGATAAAGGTTGCCCAATTTTCTGTAACAGGCGTTAGGGTTCAGAGAGAACCCTAACCCCGATCGCAAGGAAGAGAGGGGGGTCGATGGGCTGCAGCCGCCGGAGACGTGGTAACGGCCTCCGCCACTTTCGGAGGGCCTCCTCCTTTTTCATAAAAGGTCGGTACCCTTGCTCTCTCCTCCCCCATCTCTCTCTCATCTCTCCCTCTCGTTTTCATGCACATCGTCAAAGCAACCATCACCGGCCTCCTTGAGCACCCCCTGTCACGACAGTGAGTGGAGCGACACCAGCCGGCCCCTGGCCTCGCGATTGTAGCCTCCGATCACCGGAAAATTCACCGGAGAAAGGAAATCAGGCAAGAGTATCGCCACGAGGATCAATAAAAAACTATGGTCCCCCCCCATTGGCTTCACCGAAAAAAAAGGAAATCAGGCAGGAGTATCGCACCTGCTTGTTGGTCGGGACAGAGGGGAAAAGGTCGGCAGAGGAGGGCCATCGCCCCCCTGACGGTCACAGAAAAGGTGGCAAGGGCGGCAGGGGTGCCGTCAGCCACCTGTCGACCCTCGACAAGCCCCAAATGGAAAAAGGGGAAAGGTGAAAGGCACGGCAGGGGCCTCCGGTCTCCTGTCGGCCTCCCAGCGAACACAAAGAGAGGGAAAAAGGGAGACACGACAGGTGGTCGTCGACCTCCTGGCAATACAGAGAGCGCACAGAGGGAGAGAGGAAAAGGCTGCGAGGTGCGGGCCTCCCCTCCCCTTGTGATGGTTTTGAAGAGGAAACACGGCAAAGGCGGAGCCGCTACGGGGAAGAAGAAAAGGGCACGGAGGGGGAGAGAGATTCGGGAAACCCTCAAAGGGTTTCCCTTTTCAATCGAGAGGAAAGGGGAAAAGCGGCGCAGAGAGTTTAAAAGACCCTCGCCCCTGCGTCGCATTCGTATAACCCTAATGGGTATTATGGATCCGGGTCGAATCCGAGTCTGAGTTTTTTTGAAAAACGTGGGTTTTACATGAACAACATTTATTAGGGACCAAATCAGTCACCAAATTCTTAGCACAAAAAGAATATTTAGAATCTTTGCATTTCACAGAAAGAATAAACATGAAAACAAACACTTTTGCACAAACACTTGATGATAACAAATAAAAATGAAAATGAGAAAGCCTTTGCATAAAGTAGTTTGGCAACCAATTTATGTTTTCCATGCAAAAGGAAAGGTGTTAAGTGCCTGAAACTGTACTTGACTCAATTGTTGAGATTATCTCATGTATTTTTAGATTAGATGTAAAAATAAAATTTTAAAAAAATCATCACATATCCCTATAGAAGTAAACATATGGGGGTGGTTATGTTAAAAAGAAAAAACCATCACAAATCACTATAGAAGTAACATATGAAGGTGCTTTTCTTAAGTTATATATGACTACCAAGTGATGTTAAATGAGTTTGTCTTTGTAATGAAATACAAAAACACAAGTAGATGCCTCTTATGGGCTTACAAAACACACAAGAGTGCACACAACCAAGGACCACTTATGGATCAATACAAGAACAAAAGCACAAAGCCACTAAAGGTCAAGAGAGAGCATAAAAAATATAGAATGGATTTCATATACATGCTTGAGACAAGCATAGAAATACAAGAGGCCTTGGGACCTTCTCCAACGGCTAGAAATAGAGTCGTTGAGAAGGTCTCAATGACTTTAATGCCCATTTACTCAAATGCCCTTAGCTTAAAGCTAAAGGACATTGTAATAAAAAAAGGGAAAAAATATAAAAAATACCATTGTGACCCTAATGGGCACAGCCTATTACAATGCTGTAAAAAGACTAAAACAGACCCAATGGATATATATATATATATATACAACTTAACAGCCTTAACCACAAAGAGAGTCCCACCCTTGGCAACATGGTGCAGTTTTTGGCTTTCATGTGCCCTAATTTTAGTAACATTTACAAAATATTCTTGTGTGTGATTCTTTTTCTTTTTTTCCCTTTGTGACTTTACGAGTTTATGCCTGATAAAGCCTGGCAACATGATAATGAAAGGGATATTGCAATCAGATGCCCAAATCTAAAGTTGGTTCTAGTATAGAGCAAACTCAGGAAGAGAAAACATGATGCTCAACCACTTCTCGGTTTATTTGTGTTGACACATTTGAGATTTAAATGCTATAAAAACCATACTGTACAAATCATTGTCAAAGCATACAACAGAGTATCAGGTTACTGTGAGGCATCAAAGACATTTCCAATACCTCGGGTGCATTGTTGAGGACACCACTTGACATTCCCACATCAATTCGCCACACAGTGTCATTATACTTACTGCAGTAAAAGAACTAGAAATGAATGTACAATTTAAGCTGAAAATGAATTTTAAAATTTTCGAGTTATAAGATAGATAACGTGTATAATCCATTACAATCAAAGGGCTAACATATACCAATTAGCTCCAGATAATTGAGGAGTATGACCAACCACTATTGCCTTTGCACCTAGAGCATGCAATGTCTCTTGAATAATGGCGCATATCTGATAAAAATAAGCTAGTTTTCTGAGAATAAAAATACTTGAAAGGCGTAGCATAACTTTCCCCCAACCTTATGAGCCCCAGGTAACTTCTGCAGTTAAAAGAATAATCACCTGGTGACTGCTGTAGCCTATCTCTTCACTGTCTCGTGAATATAGACGATTCCAAACCACACTATCATAACCTCTTGTAGCTATGAATGGAATTTCAGGATTCTCATGGTTTCCAGAGAACCCTCTCATCCAGTGAGACACTTCCTTGTTCATAATCTCTATGCCATACATAACTGCACAGAAGCAGAATATCAAACACCATACCTGAATTAAACATGTGCATGGCAAAAATAGGTGTCTCTAAAGTGTTCCACCTTTGAAGGTTAGTTAAACATCACAAAGTAGAGGTAATAAGATTGACATTTACTCTTAGAAACACCAGAGACTACAAAATCTTTCTGAACCAATAGCCTGTACCTTTATGTTCAACAATTTGTAAGTCACATATGCAGCCTGTTCTCTAAGGCTTATTTGTGTTCAAGTCTGCAAGGCATAAAATGTAGTCTTTTTTCTAATACTATGGCATTGTCAGTTGATATTTGTGTTGCCTATATGCTTATCCAACATCAAAAGGATTAAGCAGGCCCATAAATAGGATATTATATAACTTACATGATTAAAAAAAAATGTTAGTAGCTTCCATGGTGTGGCAAAGCAGCTAAAGCAACCTTTCTAAAACTTTGCCACAATATAAAAGAAATTTTACATGGAATATTTTCCCAGTTTACCATGATGAGGAAGAAGACCACCATGGCAAAATACCCAGTCATTGACCTTCAGAACTACAGAATGATGTGCCAGCTCACATGCTAAGGGGCCACCCGGTTTGAGAAGAAAGGATCTTGCACTTATCCCCTTTTGCCTCTGTTCTAGCATTTGGAGAAGTGTCAACGTGGTGGTCAAAACTTCAAAAAGAATTCATTTAGCATTGCAATGAGATTCCTCAGAATGGTATACAAATATACTGTTAAAAGCCGACCATAAGCTTGTTCTGTACAAATATGAGATAGCAACTATATTGAATAATCTAGCCTTCATAACAGCTGAAAATGCATCAGATCATCATTGCAACATATATGGAGGCACAGTCTTGACAAGAAAATTTATGATGGAAAAGACCATGGAATCCAATAAATTATTAAAGATACCAAAGCAAAAAGGTGATATGCATAACAAATATGCTGAAGCAGCTCAGCTAAAGCACATTTTAATGCACAATGGTTACTTATTCCTTAAAATACTAGGAATAAGAAATCTTATACAAGTCAAGTCTTCCTAGACATACTGAATATTGAATAGGATAAAGATGTTATCATAACTAATCAGTAATCACTTTGTGTGCAAGTAATTTCTTAATGGTGCTATCTTCTTGCCCTACATTTGGTCAGATTTCCAATAAGTCTACTTCACAAAGACTGTTTGGTCCCACATTTGATTCATCAGTAGTTGCTTCTTGTTGAACTTGCATGAGTTTGAGATGGAGAATTTTATATGGATCTTTTCTTATCATGTTTACCCTCATTAATTTGTCCTTTATCATTTGCAAGATCAACTGAATAACTCATCATTCAGTTGTCATAGGCACATACATTATCTTACGTTTAAGATAATTATTTAAGATTCATCTTCTCAATTTTAGAAAGAAACTCACTAAAGTTTCATCCCATCATCCAAATGAGCAAAGCAAAGATGTACCAACTATTTTTGTCCATTATTTAAAAAAAAAACTCATACTGACTTGTACTTAAGCTTCTCTTCACAATGCAAAAGCTTTTTCCATGTGAAGGAACATATGAATTTAGAACAACTCACCTCCTTGCTTGTGTTGTTCACAATCCCAAATCTGAAGGTCAGTTTGGTATCTGCCATGTTGAGGATGCAAGATGCTCTCTTCTAGCTAAAAGGGTTAGGTGCTTTACTACTTTATATAGAAGATAATCGTTGGTGCCACCCAGGGTGTTAACATGTCGGACCTTCACAAAATCTGTGCCCGACTCTGAGGTACTATGAGCATGTCCCAAGTTGATGTAGATGCATCGTGAGCTTCTTTACACGTTCCAAGCTTCCAACACCTACTCTTTTCGAATCTACACGCCTTCTAGAGCTACAAGTAGTGTTATTAAAAATGTGTCTCAAGGTACAAAAAGCACGCCGCGTCTCAAGGCGAGGGCCTTTTTGCCTTGAGGCATAAGCCTAAGGCTCACTTGCCCTGAGGAGTACGCCTCATACGTTATGAGGCGTATGCCTCAGGGCAAGGCACACCTCAAGCATGAGGCATGCACCTCATATTTATCGAGTCAAATGGGGGTCATTGGGGCTAAATAGCCCAACTTTGGGCTATCTGTAACGCCCCAAAATCAAGAACTTGTAACTTTTTTTGAAAAGTTCGAAAGCTTTGTAATCATTCGTTTATCAGAGTTTTAAAATAGTAATTCAGCGAAAAATAGTGTTTGAAATAGCAAGTCAATGGACCTTGGGCGCATTACAGCGCAAACATTCTTTCGCAACAGATTTGAAACTCCGTACATTTAATAAACCAAATAGATTCTGAAATGCACTTTATAATAATTTAAGACTTCTACAAAGAAAGAGTTTTCTAGAAAGCCTTTATGCAAAATTACCAAACTGTCCTGAAGAGCGAAACGTCAGGGAAAGAGTCTCATCTTGATTTCATCACGCCATCGTGCCATCGCAGTCCGTACAAACCTAATCATGACCTGTGCCCATAAAATGGGTCAGTTTCACAAAAAACTGGTACGTGCACAAGTAAGACAATGTAGAACAAAATTAAGTACTTACATTTAATTCTATTATACTTAGCAGTTTAAACAAATGAAAAACTACTATTAGCATCAATAGTTAATCAACGTAAGAGAAATGTTAAAACTAGCATTTAACAATTAAACAGTGTAGGAGAAAAGCTACAACTAGCATTAGCAGTTTAATCAACACAAAGAAATGCTACAACTAGCATTAGCAGTTAATCAGCGTAGAGTGCGCAACCAACAAGTAAGGTGAACCGTATAACTTTTGTTTCGATATTAGCTGGCCTGTGGGTACGTGCAAGGCACAAATCGTAGAAATAATTGAGACTAGTTCAGGGGTCTATTATGCCATGTATTTTCAATACCCTGAATAGTTAGCTGAGTCCGTTCCTAAGGGGACGGTCGGTGACTGAGAGAGGATTCCCCAAAGGCCACTTGTTTCACTTGTTCCAAAGAATACATCCAACTTCTGCAGAAGTGTTGAGTTAACTTTTGTAACCCCTTTCCCCTAACTCCGATGACTGGGGAAGCCAGATCCTTTCCCATGGGGTGGTTGTTAATGTAGAAGGAAGGTCGATGAATCAGCCACCTGTGTAGAGAGAGAGAAAGAGAGAGTCGGCTGCACAGAAAATAATCTCGTTACTTTTGGATTAGGGCTTCTCTCTATATTAAATAGAGAGAGGCTAAAATGAATAATTACATCTAAGTCCATTATGAAAACAAAATTTCAAAAACCTCTAATATAAAAGGACTTAAACTAAAAACCGCCTATTCTCAACACTCCCCCTCAAGCTGGAGCATAGATATCAATCATGCTCAGCTTGTCACAACATTTCGAGAAATTTGGCCTAGCAAGAGGCTTTGTAAACATATCTGCAACTTGGTCTTCCGACTTTAGGTATTTGGTAGTGATATGACCAGCTTGAATCATATCTCTTACATAGTGGCAATCAACCTCAATGTGCTTTGTTCTCTCATGAAAGACAGGATTGTTTGTTATATATGTTGTCGCTTTGTTATCGCACATCATGGTCATTGGAGAGGAAACCTTCACCTGGAGATCATGAAGAACAGTGCGAACCCACATCAATTCAGCAGTTGTTTGGGCCATAGCCCGATATTCTGATTCTGCACTCGACCTGGAAACCACATTTTGTTTCTTACTTCTCCACGAAATCAAGTTGTCTCCAAAAAACACACAGAATCCTGTGGTAGATTTTCTATCTACTACTGATCCAGCATAGTCAGCATCAGAATAGGCTACTATCTCCAGAGTTCCACCTTTCCTGAACAATAACCCCTTTCCAGGAGAGGATTTTAGATATCTGAGAATCATTATGGTTGTATTCTAGTGTACCTCAGTTGGTTTGTCTATAAACTGGCTAACTTTGCTTACTGCTAAAGCAATATCCGGCCTGGTCACAGTTACATACAGTAGCTTCCCTACTAGTGAGCGATAGCTTTTGCTATCAACCGGTTTTGACCCTTCTTCAAACAACTGAACTTTATGGTCCATTGGAATATTTGCTGGTTTAGCTCCCAACATTTCCGTTTCCTTTAATAAGTCAAGAACATACTTCCGTTGAGACAAAACCATCCCTTTACGGCTCCTGACAACTTCTATACCCAGAAAATATCTAAGTGAACCAAGGTCTTTTGTAACAAAGTGTTTTTTAAGATGAGCCTTTGTGGCTTCAATATCTTTCACATTGTCTCCTATAAGAATGATGTTATCCACATATACCACCATAACAAATATGCCTGAGTTAGTTTTCTTGATAAATAGTGTATGATCTGCCACTGACCTGTTTAAGCCAAAGCGTGACATCACTTCAAACAGCTTTTGAAACCATGCATGCGGACTTTGTTTCAAGCCATAAATCGCCTTTCTCAATCTACACACCTTCTGACACTCCCCCTCAACCTCGAATCCTGAAGGTTGTTGCATGTA
The DNA here is from genome assembly GCF_984573655.1 of Nuphar pumila. Classification (NCBI taxonomy): domain Eukaryota; kingdom Viridiplantae; phylum Streptophyta; class Magnoliopsida; order Nymphaeales; family Nymphaeaceae; genus Nuphar; species Nuphar pumila. The sequence goes on along the minus strand of NC_143260.1, from coordinate 84,067,843 downwards.
AACTGTCTCAGATAGATCCCCATATAGAAATGCATTTTTCACATCTAATTGGCACAAGCTCCAACCATGTTGAACAACTACTGAAAGAACAAGACGGATGGTACCCATCCGTGCAACAGGAAAAAAGGTTTCAAAGAAGTCAATACCATATGTCTGAGTATACCTTTTCGCTACTAATCTAGCCATGTATCTTTCAATAGAACCATCAGATTTGTACTTTATTGTATATACCCATTTACATCGAACAATGTCAGCATCTGCTGGGGAATCAACTAGATCCCATGTATGCTGAGATACTAAAGCATTCATTTCTTCTTGCATAGCCAGCTTCCAGCGATTATCAAGTTCTGCTTGTTGATAGTTCAGAGGAATAGTTTCAGCAGATAAGGCTGAAATAAAAGACTTCATCTGATTTCCAATTCTGGCATCGGAGACAAAATGAGAACATTGTTGTGTCCCCTTTCGTAGAGCAATAGGCATGTTATCATCATCCTGAAGATCACTATTGTCAGTAGAACTTACCTCAGGAGAAGAAGAAGATGAAGGCTCTTGCGGAGGTAGAGCTCTACGCACATATACCAATGGAGGATTATTAAATCTGGAAGAGGATGAAGTTTGGTTCGATAATGAGGGCACAAATTCCAAAGGAAAAGGAGGTATAGGTAATGGAAAAGACTCAGTTGGATCAACCTGCAGCGGGAAACTAGAAATAGAGTAATATGGAGAGGATTCCAGGAAAGATATATCTGCACTAACATACTCTCGGCGAGAAATAGAATCATAACATCGATAGCCCTTTTGATTTTTTGGATAAACTATAAATATGCATTTTGTAGCTTGAGCGGCCAATTTATCACGGTCAGAGCCAAATTTGTGTACAAAACAGACACATCCAAATATTTTTGGTGAGAAAGAAAAAAGAGGGGCATTAGGTTTTAAGATATGTAATGGAATTTGATCACCCACAGAAGGCGAAGGCATGCAGTTGATCAGATAGCAAGCAGTGGTAATCGCATCACCCCAGTATAACGCAAGAACATTGGATTGAATCATAATGGTACTGGCATCATCAAGCAGGTGCCGATGTTTTCGCTCAGCCACCCCATTTTGTTGAGATGAATAGGCACATGAAGTTTAGGGTTGGATGCCATGATCTTGGTAAAATTGTAACAAACTTTTTTTATTTAAACTCGAGAGCATTATCAGTGCGAACAATCTTGACAATAAATTCAAACTGAGTTTTTATTTCAAGAATTAGCAATTTGATAATACTTGGAACTTCAGATCGTTCTTTTATTAAAAATACCCATGACAACTTAGAGAAATCATCAACAATAACAAGATAATAACAACACTGAGTCCTAGTAGGAATCTTACTAGGACCCCATACATCTGCATGAAGAAGTTCAAAAACTTTATTACTAGACTGACTCTGACTCGAAGGGAACAAACTTCGATGATGCTTTCCCAACTGACATGCTTGACACTGAAATGATGTGGTGGAATGAATTTGAGGAAAGACCGAACGAAGCTTTGACAAAGAAGGATGACCAAGACGACGATGCCACTGAAGAGGACTGAATGAGTGTTCCACTACAGCATGAACATTACTCATTGGATGATGTAGGTAGTAGACTCCATTTGCTTCATAGCCTCCACCAATCTTCTTCCCCGTCAGCAAATCCTGAAAATGACAACCCATCGGATCAAATATTACTCTACAGTTTTGTTCTTTTGTAAGGCAACTAACAGAGAGTAAACTTTGAGGAATGTTTAGAGCATGAAGAACATTTTGCAACTGTAATGAGGAGGATATAGAAATATTTCCCTGACCAACGACCGGGGAGGAACGCCCATCGGCTAATGAGACTCCTCGATGAGCATTAATATCCTTTATATCTGAGAAAACAAGTGAATTTCCACACAAATGTCTGGATGCACCAGAGTCAATAATCCACTTACTGTCAGTCGGATGAAGATGATTTCTGGTTGAATAGGCAACACCAGCTACAGGAGGAGTGGAACTCAAAAGGCGAAGAGTTATCAACTCATCATATTCAGCACGACTGAGGATGATACTACGGTCACTTGCAGAGGTATTCTCCTGTACATTTGTTGCCTCGATAGTAGTAACATTTTCTTTAGGAGTATAGGACTTTGATGAAGAAGAAGTTGGCCGACCATGCTTTATCCCAGCAACGATCTTCTAAATGTCCAGATTTTCCACAGAATGTACATTGAAGCTTTCCTCTGCCTCCCATACCACGTCCACGTCCTCATCCTCTGATATTCTGAATATTTCCACGCCCATAACCAAATGAGACAACAAGAGCAGATGACTGAGTCACAGGCTGAGATTGTGGTAGAGAGATCGCAAGTCTACTCAAACGATTGTATGCATCAACAAGAGTGGGAACATCTGATCCAGTCAACATTTGAACTTTTGCAACAGAAAATTCTGAAGAAAGACCTGTAAGAAAACGAGCAACCATGGTTTGTTCTTGATGATCCTTTTGCTTCGAGCAATAAAGAGGCCTGTGAGCATTAAGTCTTTCAAACGCAGCTTTGACAGAGGCATAGTATTGGGCCAAGGTCTGATCTCCCTGCTGCAAATTATATATCTCCTGTTCTACTTGCAGGATACGACTCACATTAGTTTCTTGTGAGTATGTATCACGAAGATTGTCCCACATCAGTTTGGCTGCATTATAGTAGATCAATCCATCTGCAATATGGGGTTCGACACTATTCATGATCCATGACATAACTATGTCATTATCTTCATCCCAAGTAACATATTTTCTCAAATTTTCAGGGGGTTCGTCTTCCAACAGAATATGTTTTCGACGATGTCCAGATACCGACATCATAAAAGTTCTGGACCACCTGGCATAGTTGGTTTCATTCAACCTTACGGAAGAGTCGTACGAGAAGGGGTTGGCAAAAGCCTTATACTCCCCAATATGTTCCATTTTAGAATCACATTTCGAAGTTTCAGCCATACTGCTCACTTGAACAGCAAGTATTCAAGTAGAATTTTCCAACACTGTAAGGAATCAGCCCTGTTGTTTCCAAAAAAAAAAACAGCCCACAACCAGCAAGGAATCACTCATGCTGCTTTCACGACAGAGGGATAGCTTAAACTAACACAACACGAAACAAAAACTCGACACAGCATGGAGTCACGACCATTGTTGCACCCAAACACACCACGACCAACGATAATATTCAGTTGCAAAACAGATGATCACGACAACTGCTGTTCTCCAAACATATAAGGCATAACAGCCAATAAGTCTTCAGAGGACAATTAAATAGATCAATCATATCTCGATCACACGCAACAAGCATAGGAAATAAATTTCAGAATCACGGCAGGCGCAATCAGCACAGAAAAAATGAAATCACGGCAGGCACGCAACAGTACAGATACTTGCTGCGTGACCCAAACAACAAGAACAACCAACAATACAACAATCACGGCAGGCACGCAACAGCAGGAACACAACTCGTCAATGTCCAAGAAATCACGATAGGAGATCACGAAGAAAAAAAAAACTCTAGATTCTAAAAGAAAAAAGAGGTTACGGCTCCAGGAAATCCTCGCTGGGAGCTCCATCCTTAGATCTGACGACAGATCTGGGTAACATCCCAGATCTGTTATCAGATCTTCCACAATCGTGCAACAGCAAACCTGATTTCATGCAGTCGGGTTTTTTTTTTCTCATTGGTGAAGATCAGTCCTCTCGTGATCACGCTCCCGAGATCGAGGGCTCTGATACCATGTAGAAGGAAGGTCGATGAATCAGCCACCTGTGTAGAGAGAGAGAGAGAGAGAGAGTCGGCTGCACAGAAAATAATCTCGTTACTTTTGGATTAGGGCTTCTCTCTATATTAAATAGAAAGAGGCTAAAAGGAATAATTACATCTAAGTCCATTATGAAAACAAAATTTCAAAAACCTCTAATATAAAAGGACTTAAACTAAAAACCACCTATTCTCAACAGTTAACAACCAGTTCATTGGAGTTTTTGTACCGATCCATCCTCTCCCTTGACAGAAACAAAAGGCGAATGGGTGTGTCAGGTGTTGCTTAACCGACGACTCATTCTACATGCTCTGGTCTTTCAACCATTCGAGCATCTTGCCTGTAACGGCAAAACATCACTATGTAACCAATTTCTACAAAGTTCCCTTTGCATGCTTCGAGGTTACATGAACCTCTCATCCAATCATCGTAGTATAAACATGTCATGCCTGTCTAAAAGCACGACTATGATGAAAGGGGTATTGGTTTCTCAGAAGAAACGCCAACTCGATGCAACAAATATTTAGTTTGACTTGACATGCTCAAGTCCTTTAAACCACTTGAACAACATTGTGCACTTTGCATGGTACAAGATCGCCATAGATCTCTTGTCCAATTTATCACAATATCATCATGCTGCGTATGTCTTGCGATATTGTTTAAAGATACAGGTCTCTCAACAGAAACCCCGCCCAACTCATTCCCATGCCCCTAATCGGGGTTATCCGAGTTGTGTCGAAAACGTAAAGAGAGTTAGCAAAAGCACTACTCTCAAATACGTCAATTTGGGAGACTTGGATGTTATTTCTCAAAAGAGGCTCTCAAACTTTACTTTGCAAAACTTTATATTTGGAAGATTGAACTCATGAATAGCGATCCTTTTATTAAGAATTTTAGCACTCACGCACAAACCCGTGTCTTTTGAAGAAGAGCATAATTAGAGTATGTTGAACCACATATCTTATTTTGAACATGATTTATCTTTCAAACCGTGAGTACAACACTGTGCAACTCGAACGAGGCGAGATCGCCACGGATCTCTCATTCGTTTATCACAGTATTCGTATGTTGCACATACCTCACGATACTGGTCTCGATAAACGGAGATAAGGATTTTTCAAAAGAACCATCCCAGAACACAAGTTTGTGCCCCTCATTGGGGTCATCCAAGTTATATCTGTAACACCCCAAAATTTTGAACCTTATAATTTCCTTGAAATAGTTGAAAAATTCTTTTTCTTTACAGAGTTTATTTTTAAAATCAGCGGAAAACGATTTCTTTAAAAGAAAAAGGACAAGTTCGACAACCTTGGGCACGTTAGCAAGAGAACAAAGATTTACCATGGACGATCTGCAATATCAAGTTTGTACAAAATTTGGATTTCCTCTAGGGAAAAACCGTATCAAAAACAAAAAATGTTCAGGAGAAGAGCTACGAGCAGAAACAGTGGATCCTTAAATCATCTCGCAGTCGCGTCATCGTCTGGTGCACCTATTCATCACCTGTACCCATGAAATGAGTTAGTTTTGCGAAAAACTAGTAGGAGAGCACAAAGACAGAAAGAACTAAATTAGGCATGAATAATTTATGCAACAGGTAGTAACGAACAAACTAAGCTAATAAATTGAAGAAGCAAGCTAAGTACAACAAACTGAAAAGGTGAGCATGCTCAATTTAGTTATTACTTGTTAACCGGCCATGCGGGTACATACATGGCACGTGAGTCGAAACAGTCGAGTCCAAGCCGAGTGTTCATTATGTTAAGTATTTTAATATACCTCGGTTGTCTGACTGAATCCTATTCCTATAGAGACGATCGATGGTCGAGAGAGTAAGTCCCCAAGGCCTGATAGGGATGTATCCAACTTATGCAAAAGTGTTAGGCTAACTTATGTAGCCCCTATCTCCCCTAACCTCCGATGACTGGAGAAAATGGGTCTTTTGCCCTTTAAAAAACCATAAATGGTCTGTCCATCGGAGTTGGTACCCTTCATCCTCTCTCTTGACGAAGCCAGGTTGAATTAAGCACGACGGGGTTTCTTAGTCGTTGCCTCATTCTTCATGCTCTGGTCCATTAGACCAAAACAAGCATCTTGCCTATGAAGGCGATCCCATTTTTATATGTGTTTTCAACAACGTGCACAAAGCACTAATCGAGGTCGTAAGACCCTCTTATCCAATCATCGTAGTACTAACATGCCTCGCATGTTCAAGAGTACACTTACGAGGAAAGGGATATAGGTCCTTAATAGGAGCCTCGGGAGTGTGTTTCGCAGAGATATAATGTTTTTAAAAGCTATTTTAACATTTCAAATCTTTCGAAACGACACACAACTTGCCAACATATGGCATGTGATTTTCTCAAATCTGACATTCGATGACGCAGTGTTTGGGTGCTATGTAAGTCACAACACTGGTTTTGGTAAATGGGCTTCACAAATGAACCCATCACCCAACAACTTGATCTTGCCCCAGATCAAGGGTTATCCCAAAATATATCGGGTAAAAAGTGGAATAGGTATTCCTCCCGAATACACTGAGTCTATGGCAAGGCAAAAACGAGAGACAATAATGCGAAAAGCAAGAGCCTGGGAGCGAAGCGCGACGGCAAACGAAAACAGGAAATACAAAAGCAAAGGACAAGGATCGCGAACCCGCGTCCTTGAATTAAAAGACAGTAAGTAGTAAATACGAAAGTAAAAGCCTGGGCGCAAAGCGCGACGACAAACTGAAACAGGAAATGCGAAAGCAAATGACAAGGATCGCGAAACCGCGTCCTTGAATTAAAAGACAGTAAGTAGTAATTGCTAAAACAAAAGCCTGGGCGTAAAGCGCGACGGCAACAGAAATAGGAAATGTGAAAGCAAAGGACAAGGATCGTGAAACCGCGTCCTTGATTTAAAAGTGTACTTATATACGTATATGTATATAAATATATCATTAAGTCCTTTTGATCTTTAATTATTTAAGCTTGATTTAATTATTTAAGTCCTTGTGCAACTTCTCCTACCTTGGGGTATTGCGAGAATGAAGTCGTCTACGAACGTAGGTGATCGTCGGTTTAGTTCGCGGGGCGCGAACGGGCTCCGTTGCGTAACACTGCAAAAGTACGTTGTTTAGCATGCATAAAATGAAAAAAGATAGGGAGAAAACTCGGTTTCTCCGCAACTCAACGAGGGGTCATTAGCCCCTATAGTTGCGAAAGAGAATGGGGTAGGGTCCAATGACCCATGCCGTTAAAGGAGATGGGTACAGGGGCCATCGGCCCCTGCCGGATATCTAAAGGAGGGCAGGGGCCATCGGCCCCTGCCGTGATAACAGTAAGAGGGGCAGGGGCCTTGGGCCCCTGCTGAGTCTTCAAAAGGAGGGGCAAGGGCCTTCGAGGCCCTTGCTGGGTTTTAAAGGAAGGAGGGGCAGGAGCCTTCGGCTCCTGCCAGCTTTTTAAAATTAAGGGACAGGGGCCGATGGCCCCTACCAATGAAATAGGGAGGGGGAGCGCAGGGGCCAAAGGCCCCTGTCGAGCCTTTACTCGACAGACAAAGAGACAGGAGCCAGAGGCCCCTGTTGGTTAAAAGAGGGGCAGGGCCATTGGCCCCTGCTCGGTTTCCGAGAGGTGACCTGCCTCCCTTCTTAAGGAGAGGGGTAGGGGCCATCGGCCCCTATATGAAAGGGAAGGGCAGGGGCCATGGCCCCTGCCAGAAAGATGAAAAGGGCAGGGGGCGGAACCCCTTGCCTGACAGAAAAAGGGAGGAAGAAGGCTCGGCAGGGGCCGCCGGCCACCTGCCGGCCTTCCGGCGAATCAGAGGAAGAAAAGAGGGGGGCCTACCTGGGCTGCTGAGGGAAGGGAGGTCGCCGGGAAGGGGGGCTCGCCGGAGAGGTGACCGCCGTGAAGGGGGGCTCGCCGGAGATGCAAAGAGAGAGAGACGAGAGATGGAGTCTGGGGGAGAGAGAGCAGAGACAGAGGGGAGAGAGAGAGTCGGGGGGTCGGGGGAGGCTCGTAAGCCCTCCCCTCTTGCCTTTTTATAGGGAGGGGGCGCACACAGGGCCCGCCCCCTGTGTCGCCGGAGATCCCCCTCCCTCTGCGGGCTGCCAGCCCCTCTGAAAAGGATTTTCGAGGGGCTGGCACGGGTTGGATCCGGGTCGGGTCTGGACCTGACCCGGGTCCGATCTCTTTTAATTTATTTTTTTTTAAACAGGGTTTTACAATATCGGATACACGAAACCAAAGTTATAAAGCATATCTCCCAAATACTCTGATTCGGGAGACTGGGTTGCAATCTTGCAACAACGACTTTCAAAACCTGCTTAACAAGGCCACGCATTTGGAAACACAGATTTGCTTTAGGAATTCCTTTTTGAAAAAAAAATGCATAAGTGTGACTCGTGTTGTTTTTAAACAAATGAGCGAAATAGGTTACGCTCCAGACTATACTTAAGCAAGTGCAAGTGCTAGTCAGCAGGGAAAAACGCGACTATGCACAATGTAATGCGACAACAGGATGCAAGAAATCCTTAAAGTGCGAAGACGCGCATTGAGCGCAAGAGTGTGTAACCTTGGTCAAATAGACGTATCATGAATTGAAAACATAAGCAAGGCTCGTTACTGGCCTTGATGAATGGGATATAAGTTTCTCAACAAAACCCCCGCCAAGAAGTTCGTTCGAGCCCCAATTCGGGGTTACCCGAGATGTGTCGGATGCACAAACTGAAATAGACAAGCACCCCCCTTCCAAATACATAGATTTGGGTAGTCTTTGATGTTTTAGCGTAACTCCCAAAAATCCTCAAGTCTACTTTGCAGGACTGCTCACTCGAAAAGCCGAGATCCTTGCTAGGGATCCCTCTCCTTAGTCAATGATGTATCGTTTAAGCCCCCGACTCATCTTTTATCGTAAGAGGGAGAGTGGTAAATGCCTGTGCATACTCCAGGAGGATGCATCTAATAGTGCATGCGATGAGCAAAATTATGAGCGTCATGTGCAATGGCAAGGCGGTAATGACACATTTGCAAAAGCAGGAACCTGGGCGCAAAGCGCGATGGCAAAGTAAAGACTAAAAGCAGGAGTGCAAACACAAAGCCTGTGCGCAAAGCGCGATGGCAAAAGAAAGACTGAAAGCAGGAATGCGTAAGCAAAGCCTAGGCGCAATGCGTGGCGGCAAAAGAAAGATTGAAAGCAGGAATGCTTAAGTAAAGCCTAGGTGCAATGTGTGGCGACAAAGGAAAGACTGAAAGCAGGAATGTGTAAGCAAAGCCTAGGCGCAACACGCGGTGGCAAAAGAAAGACTGAAAGCAATGCTTGATCTACAAAACTGCGTATCAAGCTAACTAAATGCATAAAGCAAGAAAGCATGTGCACTAAAGCGTGACGGCGAAGTAAATGACACAATGGGAAGGACAAGGATCGCAAAACTGCGTCCTTGAATTAAAAAGCATACTTCTCTCTCTCTCTCTCTCTCTCTCTCTCTCTCTCTCTCTCTCTCTCTCTCTATATATATATATATATATATATATATATATATATATATATATATATATATATATATATATATATATATATATATATATATATATATATATATATATATATATATATATATATATATATATATATATATATATATTTAATTGCTTTAATTTCTATTTTTAAATAATTTAGCTTAGTTTAGTTCATCCAAAGTCCATTGCATGACTTTCCCCTACCATGAGGGTTTCGAGTTGCGCTTGCCTTTGTGCGTATGTAACGAAGGGCTCGGGCCGCAAGGCGCAAGCGGGATCCTCCGTGCAAACTGCGAAAGAGCAAAGCATGAATATCTATGTCACATGGGTGCGAGTGCGGGCGCGGGTGCGGATGCGGGTGCGGGGATTCGGCACTTCCAAAAAACCCGGGTGCGGGGGTGCGGCAGGGGCAAAAATGTCAATATATATATATATATATATATATATATATATATATATATATATATATATATATATATATATATATATATATATATATATATATATATATATATATATATATATATATAGGGGGGGTCGGGGTTCTCCTCCCTTACGAAAAAAAGATCAGCTGTCAGCTGCTCGATTTTTTTTTTAAAAAAGCAACTGTCTGTCAGCAGCTGACAGCTACTGTTGTCAGCAGCTATCTTTCAGCTGCTGTCAGCCAGCTGACAGAGCTGCTTTTTTAAAAAAAAAATCGAGCAGCTGACAGCTGCTGTCAACAGATTTTTTTTTTTAAAAAAAAATTGCAGCATAGGGCAAATTTTTAAAAAAAAAAATCCAAAAAAAAATGGACCTAAATGATCCTGGGTGCGGTCAATGCACCCAGGATCGGGTTGACCGCACCCGGTGCCGCACCCGCACCTGCACCCGCGTCGAGTCGCGTCGACGCGGGTGCGGCACCCTGCTAGCCGAATCCCTGTGACATAGATGAATATTCTAACATAGAAAGAAGCATCGACCCACGCTAGGGGTCGACCTAAGGAAAAGAAAGAAAGGGGGCAAGGGGCGCAACCCCTGCCCGCCTGATCCATGATTGTCTTTGATTTTTGCTTATATTTGAATTTGTTTGGTTTTATCAAAATAATGTTATTTTTTGTTGTTTAACGTACAATCAATATGGGCAATAGGGAGTCATCCCTTGATGGAATAGCATTCATATCTCAATTTTTTTCTATTGAAATTCATTGTAATATATGTTGAATATGAATTTGAATTCATTGGATTAGATAAAGCATTGAATCAATTTTTTTAGGGGTGCCATGTGACTCTTTGAGTTTTTATGTAGATCAAGTTGTTGCATTAATGTTACTTTTACATGTTAATAGCATTTTTTCGGTATTTATTTGAGATTTTTTTATTTCTTGTTGGTTGTTGCTTCATCAATAAAGCATTTTTTATTTATTTATAATTTTAGATATTTTTTATAGTTTTTTTTTAAGTTTTCAAAAAAAAAATTGAAGCTTACGTTTTACGCTTTACGCCTCACCTTAGTTTTTGGTGAAGTGCCTTGGTTCGCCTCAATGCTTTTTACAACATTGGCTATAAGGCTTTGATATCATGTAATTAAACAATAAGTGCACTACCATAATGCCACAAGAAGTTATAAATGTGCACACACACAAACACAAATGCCACTTATGGGCCAAATACACAAAAGCCACAAAAGGGCTAACACATAAACCTCTCAAAAGAGAGGAAGAACACCAATATAAAAACAAATATATAGTCCAATATACTTAGAACAAGTATTAACTAAAGAAAGGGCTAACAACCCCTTTATATACAAGAGGGTGTATTGGGGAGCTCCCAATATAGACGTTGGGAGCTCCCTAACGGTCATATCTATGACTGTTCGAGAGCCAAAACAGCTCTATGGTCATATTGACCATAGAGCCCCTAACTAAAAAGGGAATTTGCGAAATTAAAATAAAGAATAAAAACCCCAAAACTGTCCCTAATGGACAACACCTATTATATATACTAAATGACCAAAATACCCCTAATCAAACACCCAAATTATAAGGCCTAATATATGATATTTTTTAAAGTTTTTAAATACCGCATACTTGTGCCTAAGAAAATATATCCAAAAAATCTAGTATAATCATCAACAAATATCACATAATAAGAGAAACTACCTTTAGATAAGGTAAGGAAAGGTCACCATACATCTGAGTGCACTAATTAAAATGGTTTAGAGCAGTGTTGTGAAAAGCATTGAGGCGTAGCGAGGCGCTCCACCAAAATCTGAGGCGAGGCGTAAGCCTAGAGGCGCAAAGCGTAAGCCTCAAAAAAAAAATTAAACTTAAAAAAAAACTATAAAAATTATCTAAAATTATAAATAAATAAGAAATGCTTTATTGATGAAGCGCCAACCAACACGAAATAAAAAATCTCAAATAAATACGAAAAAAATAAAAGATTAACATGTAAAAGTAATATTAATGCAACAACTTGATCTATATAAGTATCTAATTGCATAAATATGAGCATTCATACAATAAAAAACTAACATTAACAACAAAATGCATATTAGCACTAACAACATCATGTCATAATTAAAAAATGCATGTTAACATTAACAACCAAATGTTAATGTATTTGTCCAGAATTCTTCAAAATGAGAGTGTTAACATTCACAATTACAACTGAAAGTCCCAAAAAACATATAAATGGCCAATAGCTCTATGATATGAATTAGAGCCTAGGCTCTTGTTGTGTCTCGCCGTCATCAATATTTAAGTCTTTAATATCATCATTTGAAGAATCCATATAAATAGGTTCTTCTTCATCTGACTCTTCATCTGACTCTTCATCATCTACACTTTCTTCATCCACATCCACAATTACTTCTTTTGCTTTTCTTTTTCCTTCAATAAAAAATCATGTATTAAATATTTATGTTATGTAATTAAAAAAATACATTTATATTCATAGCTAGGTAAAAGGAATATAACTTTACCTCGATCTTTTGAAGACATGTCTTGCCTAGAACCACTTTGTGAAACATGAGGTGAAGTGACTTTTTCAATAGGCACATGCTCAATGGCATTTATGTCGAAGTTCGGATCCAACCATGAATCCTCCAACCAATTGGGATCACTTGGCAACACTGGATCTTCCTTCTCCACAATACACTCATCGTCTGAGTCTATATGATCTAGACATATAGGGTCTTTGGTAGCCCTCCTCTTCATAATTCTCTCTCTTAATTTCATATTGTACATTATAAAAACCAATGCATTCATCTTCTCTTGTTCAAGTCTATTCCTTCGTTTTGTATGCACCTATAATTTCAAATAATTGATAATCAAATATAAGATAATTAAACATATAAAAATGTATTTCAAAAATAAAATACAAAGTCACAAACCAATGAGAAAGTACTTCAATTTCTCTCACAGCTCGATGCACTGCATGCCAAACTTAAAACTCAAATTGCAAAATTCATCAACTCAGGATTTTCGTGCCCAAATGAACTCCACCAATCAGCTGCATTCAAATAAAATAATAAAAAATTGATAAAAACATTAAGAATGTCATAATTAACAAAAACATAAAAAATTTATTGAAAAATAACAACATAATTGCAAACTTACCAGGACTTTTTAATTTTCTTATTGTAACAGTTGCCTCTCTGCCAAACAAGCCTGCCTTTTTTAAATGCATCGATTTGTGTTGTAATTTTCAACCGAATATTTGCATCAGAAACTAATTTTTCAACACAATCATAAAAGTCACTCATAACTTCTCCATCAGAGTTGAAGTTGTCAGCATAATGAAAATGTGGATTTAAATAATAGGCAGCTGCATGCAAAGGCTTATGAAGTTGCAAGTCCCATCGTCTATCAATGATATCCTAAATAGGTTTATATTTTCTTTCGACATTGTCAAGGTTTGAAGCAATTTCCTCTGCTCTATCCATTGCCTCATACAAAAATCACATAACAGGTTCGTCTGCATCAACGAGTCGCAACACTTTCACGAGAGGTAGTGTAACTTTAATTGCATATGATATGGCAGCCCAAAACTTATGATCATTAAGAACAATATAAGAAATGTTCTTAGCAGCAAGATTTCTTATAGTAATTAGATGTTCTAAAATTTGAAGATAAGAACATCGACTTTAACTCTTTCTTATAACATCCAATACTATGAAGTGTAAGATATGTTATGGCAAAATGAGTGACGGCTGGACGCAGAAGTTCTTTCTTCTTTGTGAATTTTCTCATTAAATTTAATACTCATGCATGACTATAAATGTATCTTGTAATTTTTTTTGCCTTTTCCACTGTATCTTTAAAAATTGATATATTTTCAATATCTTCTAACATAAGATCCAAGCAATGGGCTGCACATGGTGTCCAAAAACATGTTTTTTCTGCTGTTAGCATATTTCCAGCTACCACATAATTTGGTGCATTATCTGTAATGAATTGCACCACATTACTTTCACCAACTTCTTTAACAACTTCTTCAAACAACTTACACAAATTTGCATCAGTTTTTTCCATATCACTGATGTCAACGAACTTCAAAAATATTGTCCCAGATGAGCTGTTCACAAGAAAATTAATTTTCTTCATTTTTCATCTGTCCAACCATCTGCCATAATACTACAACCAACCTTTGGCCACTCTTTTTTGAACTCTTTCAAAATTTCATGAGTACAATCTACCTCGTCCTTCAAAATCCATGTTTTGATCTCATGATAAGAAGGCGGTTTGAACCCTCGCCCATAATTTGCAATAGCTTCTACCATTGCACCAAAATATGGATTGTTGCAAAGATTAAATGATAAGGCATTTGCATAAAAAAAACTACCAATGGCACGACATACATTTTTTCTTTCATCCCTTTTAAAAGCAGTGTTTATTGTGGTTTGTCGTGTTTCTTTGTTCACAAAAAGGTCCATAGGACCAGCTGTACTTGTTTTTGCATCACTACATGATCCACTAGTTTCTTTATTCACATTATCGCCGGTTGATGATCCAAAATAAACACTTCTCCCGATATCCAACTTGTTTTGTTCTAACTCTTCTTTCTTTAGCCTCTAATCCTTTAGATGATTCTGAAAAAATCTTTTCATGTCAGGTAGAACCGCTTCGCACATGCTTACACCATGCTTTGTGTCAGCTAAGTGATGTTTTAGCCTATAGATGCCTCCTGTAGTCTCTTTATGACAGTAATTGCAAATTACATGTCCTACGAGTTTGGGATCTTTAGTAGGATTTGGAACTTTAACTCCATGATCCCATCCTACATCTTTTGTCATTGTTCAACTGCAAAAATACATAACACGAAATATATATTAACATCATGCATTCTGCTGACCACATTACATGAAAACAAATGCAAAACAAACCCTTTCTCATTTAACTAAAAAGCAAACCCTTTTTAGGGTTCGCACAATCTTCTCTTTTAACCTTACATTTTTTTTATCGTGCTTTCATTTTAACACACATGTGCGACTTTAGATCGACTGCAACCCGCGACCCATTTAAACTTTGGGTCCAACTTAAAACCATCCGGATCTAAGGATCCGAATCTTTTGATTTGGACTACGCCCTAATGGATGCTATGGGTCTAGGACCCAATACATTTATGGATCCTATTAAGCAAATTCTGGATCCGCACAAGGATCCAAAACATTATAAAATTTTCGGTACGATTTTGAATATGGTTTCCAAGGTGCAATCTCCATTAAAATTTCAAAATATCTAGTATCCAAGATCCAATTAGAATTTTAATTGGACCCTTACCATATTTAAATCTATGAAGTCTAGGATCCAAATGGAGTAGTGTGGATCCAAATGTCACATAGGCTACTACGGATCCTAATAAAGTGTTATAGGTCCAAAATAGAAATTTTCTCATTAATATTTAATTTAAACTTCGTGGACCCGCTGAATTCATCTTGGATCCAATATCCAATATAACCATGATATTGAGGATCCAATATCAGAGATATGATCTATTTGCCTAAAATCCATTAATGGTTGTCCAATTAAAAATGCTCGTGATTCGATATCTAAGATCCGAACATGATATTGAAGGTTCGAACTGGATATTAGGGACCCAATCATTGAAGATCCAAATACGAATAACAATTATAAAAATAGCTTTGGATATAAATTGCGAGTTTATTTACCTAATAAAATTCACGGGTATTACAACATCTCTTAAAGAATACATATCTTGGAGATATTTCCAGGCATCACTAGCAAATTCAAATTTTGCTAAGCTAAAACATTTCTTTATTTCAACACTATTGATGAGTCATCCCATGATTTTGGAATGACCCATCTTCCACTCCTTCCACCTCTTTTCATAGTCGGCAATGGCTTTATTTATCTCATATTCTTGAAGTGCAATTTCTTTGCCATTTTCATTCTTTGAGTACAAGCTTTGGTTCATTCTCGGATCCATCCACCAAGCCCCATAGGCCTTTTTCTCAAATTTTATGCTTCATTATGGATGCCCATATCGCATAGTTTGTGTCATTGAGCCTCAGGTATGGTGGTGATCACTTCTCATTCATCCTCCATAGGAACAAGAAGAGAAAGAGAGAGAAAGATAGAGAGATAGAGGGGAAGAAGAAGAGAATGAAGGTGAAATTCTATTGGTACACGAGTCTGCGATCATACAATCCATGACCTCACGTTCACATGAACACACTTTTACCATGATTAAAATAGCAATGGCTTTGATACTATGTAATGAAACTAAGAGCTTTCCATACACCTCAAATAAGAGGCCAATACAAACTTCCTCAAAGAGGGCAAAGCATAATGCCACTTAGGGGCTTAGCCAACACACAATATAAAAAATATTTTTATTCACATCAAATGCACAAAAAATGCATTATGTTACAAGAAGCACAATGCCTATATATATACAACAAAAAGAGTGAGAGGCTCCAAGGAATATAGCTGTTGGGGGCTCTCCAACCGCTAGAAATCTAGTCGTTGGGAGCTTCCAACAGCTATATAGCTGTTGTATTGTCAAGGAACAAAAATGCCTTGACAATACAACAAAGTATATTTTAAATAAAAAATAAAAACTTTACAAAAAGTCCTCCTAAGGGGCGACACATGTTACAATGGTCAAAAGACTAAAATACCCCTAAAAATACAAATGTATATATATATATATATATATATATATATATATGTATATAACAAATATATATATAACAACTGGAAGATGGGACTTTGCTCAAAGATCCTACACCTTGCCGCCAACTTGTTGGGTCTCTTACTTGTCTATCACTCAGTCAGATATAGCTTATGCAGTTTACTCTGTCAGTCAGTTTCAACATGCTCCGACCACTATGTATATTAGTGTTGTATTAAGAATTGTCAGATATATCAAAAATACTAAAACAAATGGTCTTTTCTTGTCCTCGACTTCTTTATTAGATTTACATGTTTATACTGATGCAGATTGGAGAGGAAATCCCAATGATAGAGTCTCAACCACGAGTTTTTGTGTATTTTTAGGTGACTTTGATTTCGTGAAGATACAAGAAGCAGCAAAAATTATTCATATCTTCAACAAAAGCTAAATATCATGCGATAGCTACAACAACTATGGAGCTTATATGGCTAAAAAGTATCCTTAGAGATATGGGGATAATAATCTCAAAATCTTCGAAGATATGTTGCATAATAAGAGTGTAATTTATATTACAAGCAACCACACTTTCCATGAGCGAACCAAACACATTGAGATGGATTCTCATTATGTTCATGATGAATATCTAAGATGGATTATTGAGTTGTCGTATGTTATATTACCAAAGCACTTCCTGCTCCTAGGTTTATCTTTCTCTTTAACAAACTTTTGGTTACATCGCCATAAGTTTGAAGGGGAGTGTTAAAATATATGTATGTGTATATATATACTTATGTATTTATACATATATTCATTTCTCAGTCTTGTAATAGTTAAATGCCCTATAGGGACATTTTTGTGTTTTCATATGTAATAAATACTGTTTATTAAAAATAATATATATTTTTTATTTTATAATTAGGGAGACCATTGGGGGCTCTATGGTATTTTAAGACCATAGAGTCATTGGGGCTTCCAATGACTCTTTTGGGAGCTCCCAAGGGTCTCCCTCTCTTGCCTTTCTTTGTGTATAAATAGGGGGTCTTCTCCCCCTATTCCTTTCATGCTTTTCCAAAGCATTTATTCAATAAAGATTCTATTTTTTACTTTCTTGTGTTGCCCTTTGTTGTCTCTTTGTATTGTCCCATAGTGGACTTGTGCTTATGCACTTTTGTCCTTATCTTGTGCCTTCGTGCCTTTTTATTGTCCAATCTTGGACTTGTTATGTGTTTTTGCACTTTGTTCTTATAATTCTGCATACTTCATTAAAGGGCTCCCAATATAGACGTTGGAAGCTCTCCAAGTGTTGTATTTATGACCGTTGGAGAGCCCCAACAGCTCTATGGTCATATTGACCATAGAGCCCCTAACTAAAAGGGGAATTTACACAAATACAATAAATAATAAAAAACCCAACGCTGTCCCTAATGTACAACACCTATTACATGTATATAATGACCAAAATATCCCTAGTCAAATACCCAAATTACAAGGCCCAATATATATATATATATATATATATATATATATATATATATATATATATATTTTAACAGTTCGTGCCTTGGCTTGACAGACATGACACAACACTTCATGGATACAATCAAACTAGTTTCATATATAGTCAACATTGTGTCATTAACTTTGTCTATTTCCTTTTATGATCTTATTTACTTTGTATTCACCTGAGTTCTTTTTCTTTTAAAATTTGTCATCAATTACATCAAATTCCAGTTTCAACCTAGTTTCTTTGTTTGATGTTACTAGCTATAGTGATTTACGATTGTTTTTTTATACACATATATACATCTATGTGTGTGACCATGTCCACGTATCCTAGTTTTTGAAAAAAAATCATATCGTATGAAGTGTATCCTCATTGTGTCTCATTTCTGCATCCATATCCATGTGACATAGGAGGTAGTGTACTGGGTCAGACAGGATTTACTATAGGAAAAGTAATATCGAGGTCCTATAAAGATTATACAAACCAGACCTGGTCCATACCCAGTCAAATCATGTGTTTTTGTGTTATTCATAGTGAAATTTGTGGATCTTAATAAAAACTCAGGTCAGACCCTGGTGTGATATGAAATTTTTCATAAACCATACCTGGCTCCCTATGCTAATCAGACCTCGCGGGTTTGACCCATATGGTTAGTCGGATACCTTCCTTTGTTACCAAACTCTGACCTTACCAGATCCAATATGGGTCAGGATCAAGTCAAAACCAACCCGTTGACCCTAGGGCTGCAAATGGATTGGATATGGTCGGATATCCGATCCAAATCAGACATGTTATTTCCAGATTTAGATGCTTGAAGTAAAATCCGAATGTGCATTCGGATTAGATTTGGATCTGTTCAATCATACTACTTTCAGATTCGGTTCGGATAAAGATCAGCATTTTAGGTAAGATCTAGAATTGATCCGAATCAAAATCTGACCCGATTGCATTTTTACATGTAAATAGCTTGTTTTTGTTCTATTTTTTTTGGATCCAGTATTACATATGTATTCTAGATTCAGATTCAAACTCATCAAATCTGATTCAGATTTGGATCCAAATTCAGATCTACTGTTTACATTTCAGTTTTGAATTCAGATCTGGAAAGATCCGACCCATTTTCACTCCTAGTTGACGCCCCTAGTGTTATCTCATAATGTCTAAAAAACAATCAATAACTTTGGTTTGACAAAAATAAATAATTTTGTTCTTAGCATCCAATAAGCATCATCAGGAGTGTGTATATTCTTCAAAATGCAATCCAAATGGGAAGTTCATGCCCTAGATCCCATGGATTATGTCTAACCTAGTATACAACAGGTGTTCAATTCCTTAAGTTCAGATAAACATGTAGGGAGTTAATCTCAAGTGACATATATAGCAGCTCCAACAGATAGTACACAAAATAAGAAGGCTGATTGCATTCTTGCTTTTGCCAGATAGCATTTCTAATGTGGGAACTATTAATACCTTTTTGACAGATTTTTGAGAAAGCTAAAGCCATCCAACGCAAGTTATAGAAAGGGGCAGTTTATTTAATATCTAAGTTGCAAAGATATGTCTTCACAAATTCTAGAATTGTTTGTAAAAGAAGAGTTATGTGCAGAAGTTCACATAATCATACATTCATATGCATACAAATGAGAAGTGTGTTTCCTATAAATGATCAACGATTACAATATAAGCAATGCAAACTAACAAATAAATATCTTATATTCAACAATAAACATATGCGTAGTTGTATATGCACGAATTTAATAGTTAAATTCCTTCACGCTCATTATGTACATGGTAATGTATAAGGAAGTTTAACTTGAGCAAAGAGAAGACTTAAAAGTACAGTAGTATAAAAGCAAAAGAATTATATACAGCTAAATGATACTGTACATGGAGAGAAGTCCTAGAAAAGATGGTTAAGTTGGAAAGAATGGGATTGAAAATTAGTCAAAGAAAATGATAGAATTGTGGTGTTGCATTTGATATCAACTTCTTACACCCTACTTACAAGGCCTTCTTATAGATAATGCTTGCATTCTTGGATCTATGAAGGTGAATTTTGAGATGAATTTTCAGATATGGCTTCAGCTACCCACAGTTATCACATTTCACTAACAATTATAGGAAAGAGATCAAATGGAAGTAAAAAATGGCATGATGACCATTTGTTTTGAAAAGCAGATATATTTACTTTGTGATATAGTCTTCTGCACAAAAAAATATAAAATGAAAAGGAGCAGAGACAGCTCAAATGTTTTAATACCTTCATCAGGTTAAAAGCACTCCAATGGCTTTTGAACTTTCGTCTATTCTCTTTCCACATTTCAGACACCCTTATCCATCCAATGAAAGCATTCTCCCAATCGTTATCACAATCATGCAGGTACTCCAAGAAGTCTATGCATTCATCAAATCCCTCTGGAATAACATATCTAAAATCACCTTCAACATTCATTGATTCATGATTTCCATTTACCTGGTAGAAAAGGTAAATCAAATCAGTAAACATTGATGCTGGACTACAACTGTATTGGTACAAAAGTTTGCATAGTAAGAAATGTTTGCACTGTTGTGACTTGTGAGAATACGATCTTAATGTGTTGAACAGTAGCATAAGGTATGAAAATATTTTATTTTTCCTCTTTTACTCTGAGAGAGAGAAAGAGAGAGGTGTCATGTCATGTCATTAAGAAACAATTCTTATTAACAGTCAACAGCAGCATACTAAAGCAATAAGTTAACCTAAAATGGAAGGAAGCATTTTGTGGCTGGTACTAATATTTAGTTTTCTATCTTTTTGGTCGCTTTTTTTATGCTTCTCTGAATGTTCTCCATTCTGTAAATTAATGAAAGAATTCAAATTTAAAGATACTGAAAAGATTCAAAAAACAGATCATCTAGAATCCTAGAAGTAATTCATAAACCATGTCAAACTAGGACACAAATTCTACAATGGCTTTGTTTCAAGATCCGGCTAATGGATCATCTAGAATCCCAGAACTAATTCATAAACCATGAATCTGAATTCTGTAACAGCTTTGTTCCTAAAATATACTGTGCTAGTTGGATGTTTTCCATAAATACAGTTAAAAAGTAGTAAAATAATGAAAAATGCAACCTTTGCAGTTCTTACTCAAGAAACTATTTTGGCCATGCATATATTATATGAAGCTGACACCATACCCAAGCAGTCTTTTTCTAGACATATTGATCTAAGATCAGCATAAAATAATTTTTTTTTCTGATTTGTGTCCATTTACAACTAAGGAATACACATAAGACATTTCCATTGCTCATTTTGCTACATCATCCTATAATTTTGCCTGGTTGTGGACTAAAAACTTTAAAGTTATGGTAGCAAATTGAAGAACCTACAGTTGTAGCATAGAAACTACATTAGACTAATTACTGATCAAAGCCATTAGAAGTGAAATATTTTGCATCTTCATAATCTTGCTAACACAAATAACAAATAAATAAAGTATGCACACATTATAAATTTGTGGAATAATTAATTTCATAAAGAACATTGGAATTTTTTTTACATTTTCACCAAGTTGGCCCATGAATGTAAGTAAACTATATTAAGTATGCTGATGATAAAAAACGTCAGTCAATATTCAGGTAATAAGATCATCAATATAATTCTTGGTTCAGCATCCAAACCTGGAAGACAGCTCCTCCTCTTTCTTTCGCCTGAATACTCAAAGATCGCAACAATGACAAAATGGCAATTTCATCCTCACCCCGGTCTAAAATATCACCAAGCTGAACAAGTACCTGAAATATGCATCATTATTGCAATATTAAAAACACAAGCTTTGACATTGTGTGTGTGTAATTAAACCTATTCATGAAATTGCAAAGTTCAAAAAGTCACATAATATGTTTATGAAGCACACAGTACCAACTAAATATGGAACAGATAATAGCAGTTAGCAGTCAAAATTAACTATTCATCATATTTAGAATTGATTGGAAATAGTTCAGTCACAATTTATGCAATAACTGTTAAATAATATGTAATATCCTAGATAATCTCCTAGACTAACTAGGAATTAGTCTTTCTTTTACTTGAGTTAGTATAGTTTAGTTAGGATAACTTTTTCTACTTTTTATTTTTCATTTTTGACACTTGTAAACCTTTTTGACTAAGTCAACTTTTGACTAAAGTTAAAAAGGTAGAGAGACGTTGGACTCCCAACAACTCTATTTAGAGTCGTTGGGAGCCCAACGACTCCCTCCCCTTAGCTCGTATTTCTTGTATAAATATGGGGCAAGTTCCCCTTACAATGTATTATTGAAGTGTGGGTTTTTCCCAACCATTTAATATAATTTTTCTTCCTTATTGCATGCCCTTTTTCGGGTATTGGAGTTGAACCTTTGTGGTTCTTTTTGTGTAATCTTTTTAAGACTATTTGTAGTCTTATTTGGTGATGATACGTAATCTTACATGGTATTAGAGCAAGGTTGAAGCGATCAACCAAAGTTTTTGTTTTGGTGCATCAAAAAGCGTGTCATTTGAAATTTTGAAAAAGAAGTGAAGTTTTTTTAAAGTGTATATGAAGTTGTGATCGTGTGAAAGCTTGGAAGATTGGAGGAGCACTCGAAATCACCATCCATGGTAAAGTAGCTTTATTCTCTTCTCCCTCCTCTTCTTCTCTATTCTTCTTAGTTCTTCTCCTCTTTATTTCTTTTCCCAAACCTTGTAAAATGGAAGACAATGATAATGTCACCATTAAACCCATTAAACTCAACGATTCAAACTATGTTTCATGGGCTTCAATTATGAAGCACCTTATATGGGAAAAGGGGTTGTGGGATTAGTGGATGGGACTGATTTGGAACCTACATTAATCCTTACAAAGATTGATAGAGAGAAATAAATACCTCTCACGGAGGTTGAGAAAACAGAAGCCATTACCACTTATAAAAAAAAGTGGAAGGAATGGATAATGGGACATGCCAAGATTCTGTCTTGGCTCATAAGTAGTGTAGACATCAAAAAATGTTCAAGTCTTACAAAATTTAAACATGCCAATGATGCTTGGGATTATCGTAAGAGAATGTATTCTCTTAAAGATATTGCACATGTGTACAACTTACAAAATAAAGTTTGAAATATGGTCCAAGGGAACAAGAGTATTAGAGAATAATATAATAGCTTGTCCGAATTATGAGAAGAGTTGGCTCCTTTTGAACCAAAGTGGCATTTTCTACACGATATAGAACTCCGCCAAAATCAAATAAATGCGGAGCATTTCTTTTAATTTATTAGTAGACTAAGATCAGAGTTTGAATCAACCAAGTTCGTTCTTCTTCATCGAGGAAAGGTGTCTTCAATAGAAGACACAATAGAAGAACTAAGCATGGAAGAGAATAGGCTTAAGAATAGAATCACCAAGTGTGATGATGACTTGGTTCTAGCAGTATCCAAACCGAAAAACTATATTCGCACATACAAACCCCCAAACTATGGAAAAACAAATGATGAGAAACAAGAAAATGAATTTGAGAAAAGGAAAGTCATTTGTTACTGTAGAAGGTAGATGTGATGCACAGACACCTAGGTAAAGAGAGAGAAAAAGAGAAAGAGAGAGAGTCGGCTGCAAAAATAAGAGAACACGTTAATTCTGATTAGGGCTAATCTCTATGTTAAATAGAGAAAGGCCAACAAGAGAAATTACACATAAGTCCCTCATTAAACTAAAAATTCAAATAACCTCTAGACTAGGAAAACTTAAACATCTTAATCTCAACACTCCCCCCCAAGCTGGAGCATAGATATCAATCATGTTCAGCTTGTCACAACATTTTGAGAAATTTGGTCTAGCCAGAGGTTTTGTAAACATGTCTGCAACTTGGTCCTCCGACTTTAGATATTTGGTAGTGATATGACCAGCTTGAACCATATATCTTACATAGTGGCAATCAACCTCAATGTGCTTTGTTCTCTCATGAAAGACAGGATTGTTCGCTATATATATGGCAGCCTTGTTATCACACATCATGGTCATAGGAGAGGAAACCTTCACCCGAAGA
This sequence comes from Nuphar pumila, assembly GCF_984573655.1. Classification (NCBI taxonomy): domain Eukaryota; kingdom Viridiplantae; phylum Streptophyta; class Magnoliopsida; order Nymphaeales; family Nymphaeaceae; genus Nuphar; species Nuphar pumila. The sequence continues at coordinate 84,043,872 of NC_143260.1, read as the reverse complement.
TCATGAAGAACAGTACGAACCCACATTAATTCAGCAGTTGTTTGGGCCATAGCCCTATATTCTGATTCTGCACTCGATCTACAGACCACATTTTGCTTCTTACTTCTCCATGAAATCAGGTTGTCTCTCAGAAACACACAGAATCCTGTGGTAGATTTTCTATCTACTACAGATCCTGCATAGTCAGCATCAGAATAGGCCACTATCTCCAGAGTTCCACCTTTCCTGAACAATAACCCTTTTCCAGGAGAAGATTTTAAATACCTGAGAATCATTATAGCTGCATTCCAGTGTACCTCAGTTGGTTTGTCCATAAATTGGCTAACTTTGCTTACTGCTAAAGCAATATCCGGCCTGGTCACAGTTACATACAGTAGCTTCCCTACTAGTGAGCGATAGCTTTTGCTATCAACCGGTTTTGACCCTTCTTCAAACAACTGAACTTTATGGTCCATGAGAATATTTGCTGGTTTAGCTCCCAACATTCCCGTTTCCTTTAATAAGTCAAGAACATACTTCCGTTGAGACAAAACCATCCCTTCACAGCTCCTGACAACTTCTATACCCAGAAAATATCTAAGTGAACCAAGATCTTTTGTAACAAAGTGTTTTTGAAGATGAGCCTTTGTGGCTTCAATATCTTTCACATTGTCTCCTGTAAGAATGATGTTATCCACATATACCACCATAACAACTATGCCTGAGTTAGTTTTCTTGATAAATAGTGTATGATCTGCCGCTGACCTGTTGAAGCCAAAGCGTGACATCACTTCAAACAGCTTTTGAAACCATGCACACGGACTTTGTTTCAAGCCATAAATCGCCTTTCTCAATCTACACACCTTCTGACACTCCCCCTCAACCTCGAATCCTGAAGGTTGTTGCATGTAAACTGTCTCAGATAGATCCCCATATAGAAATGCATTTTTCACATCTAATTGACATAAGCACCAACCATGATGAACAACTACTGAGAGAACAAGACGGATAGTGCCCATCCGTGCAACAGGAGAAAAGGTTTCAAAGAAATCAATACCATATGTCTGAGTATATCCTTTTGCTACTAATCTGGCCTTGTACCTTTCAATAGAACCATCCGATTTGTACATTATTGTATATACCCATTTGCATCCAACAATGTCAGCATCTACTGGGGAATCAACTAGATCCCATGTATGCTGAGACACTAATGTGAAATTGTCTACGAAAAGACAATACGCATACAAGCATAAATATTTTATAAAAGAAGTGCACGAAAGCACTCTCACAACACTTGAACAAAATACGCAAAAAACGTATAAATAACAAACATGCAATAATGCATGTATTTCATAAAATGGAAGCAAATGCTTGAGACTCTCAAGCTTATCATACAACAAGGGGGAACACCCCTATTTATACAAGAGCAATGGGGTGCAAAGGGGGGCTCCCCAAAGGAGTCATTGGGGAGCCCCCAACGGTCACAATTGTGACCGTTGGGGGGGGCCCAACAACTCTATTGGGGGACCCCCAATGCACCTTTTACAAAAAATAAAAAATTAAAAATTAAAAAGAAAAGAAATACAGCATATTCCAAATGGAATATGCGCAAAATGTGAAATGACAGAAAAACCCTTTTTGGGTAAAGAGAAAAAGGGAAAAATATATAAATATATATACTTATATATAGAGATACGTATACATATAATATATGTATATGTATCTCTATATATATAAGTATATATATTTATACTTACAATAATGTTTTTAAGTATACATTTTAACAACTAAAGCATCTATTTCTTCTTGCATAGCCAGCTTCCAGCGATTATCTAGCTCTGCCTGTTGATAGTTCAGAGGAATCATTTCAGCAGATAAGGCTGAAATAAAAGTTTATATCTGATTTCCAATTCTGACGTCAGAGACAAAATAAGATATGGGATATAAGGTACATTGTCGTGTCCCCTTTCGTAGAGCAATAGGCCTGTTATCATCATGAAGATCACGATTGTCAGTAGTACTTACCTCAGGAGAAGAAGAGGATGGAGACACTGGCGGAGGTGGAGCTCTACGCACATATACCAATGGAGGATTATTAAATCGTGAAGAGGATGAAGTGTGGTTCGGTAATGAGGGCACAGATTCCAAACGAAAAGGAGGTATAGGTAATGGAAAAGATTCAGCTGGATCAACCTGCAGCGGGGAACTTGTACTAGAGAAATATGGAGAGGATTCCAGGAAAGATATATCCGCACTGACATACTCTCGGCGAGAAATAGAATCATAACATCGATAGCCCTTTTGATTTTTTGGATAAACTATAAATATGCATTTTGTAGCTTGAGCGGCCAATTTATCACGGTCAGGGCCAAGTTTGTGTACAAAACAAACACATCCAAATATTTTTGGTGAGAAAGAAAAAAGAGGGGCATTAGGTTTTAGGATATGTAATGGAATTTGATCACCCACAGAAGACGAAGGCATGCGGTTGATCAGATAGCAAGCAGTGGTAATCGCATCACCCCAGTATAACGCAGGGACATTGGATTGAATCATAATGGTCCAGGCAACATCAAGCAGGTGCCGATGTTTTCGCTCAGCCACCCCATTTTGTTGAGATGAATAGGCACAGGAAGTTTGGGGTTGAATGCCATGATCTTGGTAAAATTGTAACAGAAATTTTGATTTAAACTCAAGAGCATTATCAGTGCGAACAATCTTGACAATAGATTCAAACTGAGTTTTTATTTCAAGAATTAAGGATTTGATAATACTTGGAACTTCAGATCGTTCTTTTATTAAAAACACCCATGACAACTTAGAGAAATCATCAACAATAACAAGATAATATCGACACTGAGTCCTAGTAGGAATCTTACTAGGACCCCATACATCTGCATGAAGAAGTTCAAAAACTTTATGACTAGACTGACTCTGACTCGAAGGGAACGAACTTCAATGATGCTTGCCCAGCTGACATGCTTCACACTGAAATGATGTAGTGGAAGGAATTTGAGGAAAGACAGAACGAAGCTTTGACAATGAAGGATGACCAAGACGACGATGCCACTGAATAGGACTGGATGAGTGTTTCACTGCAGCATGAACATTACCCACTGGATGATGTAGGTAGTAGACTTCATTTGCTTCATAGCCTCCATCAATCTTCTTCCCCGTCAGCAAATCCTGAAAATGACAACCCATCGGATCAAATATTACTCTACAGTTTTGTTCTTTTGTAAGGCAACTAACAGAGAGTAAACTTTGAGGAAAGTTTGGAGCATGAAGAACATTTTTCTACTGTAAGTAGGAGGATATAGAAATATTTCCCTAACAAACAACCAGGGAGGAACTCCCATCAGCTAATGAAACTCCTCGATGAACAGTAATATCCTTTAGATCTGAAAAAACAAGCGAATTTCCACATAAGTGTCTGGATGCACCAGAGTCAATAATCCACTTACTGTCAGTCGGATGAAGATGATTTCCTGTTGAGTAGGCAACACCAGCTACAGGAGGGGTGGAACTCAAAGGGCGAAGAGCTATCAGCTCATTATATTCAGCACGACTGAGGGTGATACTACTGTCACTTGCAGAGATATTATCCTGTACATTTGTTGCCTCGAGAGTAGTAACATTTGATTTAGGAGCATATGACTTTGATGAAGAAGAGGTTGGCCGACCATGCTGATCCCAGCAACGATCTTCTAAATGTCCAGATTTTCCACAGAATGTACATTGAAGCTTTCCTCTGCCTCCCATACCTCGTCCACGACCTCGTCCTCTGATATTTTGAATATTTCCACGCCCATAACCATATGAGACAACAAGAGCAGATGACTGAGTCACAGGCTGAGATTGTGGAAGAGAGATCGCAAGTCTACTCAGACGATTGTATGCATCAGCAAGAGTAGGTACATCTGATCCAGTCAACATTTGGACCTTTGCAACAGAAAATTCTGAAGAAAGACCTGTAAGAAACCGAGCAACCATAGTTTGTTCTTGATGATCCTTTTGCTTCGAGCAACAAAGAGGCCTGTGAGCATTGAGTCTTTCAAACGCAGCTTTGACAGAGGCATAGTACTGGGCCAAGGTCTAATCTCCCTGCTGTAAATTATATATCTCATGTTCGACTTACAGGATACGACTCACATTAGTCTCTTGTGAGTACGTATCTCGAAGATTGTCCCACATCAGTTTGGCTGTATTATAGTAAATTAAATCATCTGCAATATGGGGTTCGACACTATTCATGATCCATGACATAACTATGTCATTATCTTCATCCCAAGTAACATATTTTCCCAATTTGTCAGTGGGTTCGTCTTCCAACAAAATATGTTTTCTACGATGTCCAAATACCGACATTGGCATAGTTAGTTTCATTCAACCTTATAGAAGAGCCGTACGAGAAGGGATTGGCAAAAGCCTTATACTCCCCAATATGTTCAATTTTGGAATCACCTTTCGAAGTTTCAGCCATACTGAAGATGTAATTTTATTTCAGCAAAAAAAAAATCAGATTACATCACTTGAACAGCAAGTGTTATAATCACGCGTCAGGCAATATGATAACCAGTAAAGAACAGTAGCCCACAAACAGGGATATTTTCCAACACGGCAGGGAATCACGCCTGTTGTTTCCACGACAGAAAGAACAGCAGCCCACAAACAGGGATATTTTCCAACACAGCAGGGAATCACGTCTGCTGTTTCCACGACAGAAAGATCACGCCTGCTGTTTCCACGATAGAAAGACAACTGAAACTAACATGCTTCTTTCACAACATGCATGTAAAAAAAAAAACACGACACAGCAGGGAATCACGACTGTTGAAATCCATATTCTGAAATAAAACAACCAACTAAAATCCTGGGAATCACAACCAACGATAATATGCAAACGCAGAAAAAGAATCACGACAGTTGCTGCTCCCAGACATATAAAGCTCGATAGCCAATACGAATATCAGTTCTTCAGGGCACGGTTAAACAAATCTGTCATATCTCGATCACACGCAACAGCACAGGAAATGAGATTGTTGTTGCTCCCAAACAGCAGGAAAGAAAATCACGGCAGGAAATCACGGCAAAAAAAAAACTCCAAAACTGAGGAGCTCAAGGGTTACGGCTACCAAACCAAATACACGCATCCACATCTGCTCCCTTAGATCTGATGACAGATCTGGGTCATGACCTTGGTCAAATCCCAGATCTGTTATCAGATCTTACACAGAAAACAAAAGCAAACCTGATTTCAATATAAAATTTTTTTTTTTGGTGTAGATCAATCTCTATTGATCACGCTCCCGAGATCTGGGCTCTGATACCATGTAGAAGGTAGATGTGATGTGCATACACCTAGGTAAAGAGAGAGAGAGTCGACTGCAAAAATAAGAGAACACGTTAATTCTGATTAGGGCTAATCTCTATGTTAAATAGAGAAAGCCAACAAGAGAAATTACACATAAGTCCCTCATTAAACTAAAAATTCAAATAACCTCTAGACTAGGAAAACTTAAACATAAAACATCTTAATCTCAACAGTTACTATTGCCACGAACCAGGATATGTGAAAACCTATTGTCCAAAATTGAAGAAACCTTATGAGAAGAAGGTTGCCTCAATCGAACCTCCACAAGAATCAAATGAGCCATCCATTGGAAGCATGTCGTTGGCACAATTGGTGGAGGCACTTCAACCACTACTCAAATGAGCATCTTCTTCCACTGAAACCACAGTCTCTTCCTTTAGCACCTCCGATCCTCGTAAATCTCTTTGGCTTCTTGACTCAGGTGCCTCTTTTCATATGACACTAAACATTAATATGTTATCCGAATGTTACAACTCAAATGGGTCAAATGCTTTTACCACTGATGGAACATCGCTTGAAATCAAAGGAATAGGGAATTTTAAAAATATTTCACAAAATTCAAAAAGTTTTTACATTCCACAGATTAGATATATTTCCAAACTTAACCTTAACTTTTTATCTGTTTCCCAATTATCTAGATATAACGTTTCCTTCTCCTCTTGTGGTTGTCGAGTGCAAGATCACCAGTCAGGGAAGATAATTGAGGAAGGCCATAGAGAATGAGGCCTATACTATATGGATTTTTTGAAAATTCTCAAGAATACATTGGATTGTAATATTCAGAAAATGGACTTGGAGCTATGGCACAAGAGACTTGGCCATCCTAGTGTATCCAAGATCCAATTTTTTCCAAAGATAGAAAATTTTTGTAATTTTGAGACCTTTATATGTGAAGATTGTATTCTTGAAAAAATAAAACGATCACCTTTTCAAGAAAGAAATTTTGTTTCTTCTCGACCACTTGAGTTAGTACATTCGGATGTATGGGGCCCCGCACCTGTTATATCAGATGGTGACTTTTCATATTATGTAATCTTTATAGATGATTTTACCAGGCATACTTAGATCTATTTTCTTAAACATAAATCCAAAGTTTTTTTACATTTTTAAATATTTCATAATCTGCTCAAAAATCAGTTTAAAGATGATATTTCAATCTTTCGCACTAATTCAGGGAGAGAGTTTTTATCAAAAGAATTTAAAGATTATCTGAATTTACATAGTATTACACATCAAAGATCATATCCTTATACTCCACAACAAAATGGTTGGGCAGAAAGAAAGTATAGGCATATTATAGAAACAACAAGAATTCTTCTACTCATGACACAAGTACCAAATTTTTTTTGGGCCGAAGTTACTCTAACTACAGTTTATCATTAACATAACGCCATCATCTTCATTAAACAATATATCTCCTATTGAAAAACTTTTTAAACAAATTCCAGATTATTCTAGGTTAAGGGTCTTTGGATGCAAATGTTGTTTTTTCTAACAAAAATGATAAACTCTCCCCTCGTGCTATTCCATGTGCTTTTTTTAGGCTATGCAAACCATCAAAAAAGTTTAGATGTTTTGATCTTAAAACTAAAAAGTTATGTGTCAAGAAATATATCTTTCTTGGAAAAAGAAAGTTTTTTTTAAGATAAGAATTCTAAAGAAATAGATGAGTACTCTTTTTTATTGGACTTAGTTCCAAAGATTGATGAAGGCAATATTGATGAAAACCAAGAAGATCAAAATGACATAATAAGTATCAAATCATTTCATGATAGTCAAGACTGTATTCAATACTCCAGATGGGGGCAACTTAGAACAATAATCTTGTGCTCTAGAAAAATATACTAAAGAACAAGATCAAATATTGTAACGCCCTAAAATTTCAACTTGTGATTTCGAAAACATTGATTAAAAACCTTTCAAAGATTAGAGTTTTTACTTTTAAAATCGACAACAGAAGCAATTTAGAAAGGATCACAAGTTAACAAATTCTGGGTACGTTAGCCGTAAAATCATCGTTACTTATGAAACAGCTACTCAAGGGAAGTGAGGAAACAAAACAATAGATTATTAATAAAATGTGCAGTTTATTACAAAAATAAGTATTCTTTCCCATAATCCAAAAATCTAAAGAAAACTCAAACTCAGAGCCAAGACGCCAGCAGAAATAAGGGAAAATCTTGAGCCTTATTGCATCGTGCCATCGGCCGCCTGTAAAGTCCTACTTGTTACTTGCCCATGAAATGGGTCAGTTTCATAACAAACTAGTAGGTACACAAATAGACAATGTAAAATAAAATAAAGCAGGACATTCATGAGATAAGCAGTTTATTCATTACAAACAATAATTAAAATGTACAATCAACTCTAGCAGGCGCAACATATGCAAAGATCTACTATCTTGAAACAGATATTCTTTACAAGATACAAACAACATTGTAAGCGACTGAATAAACAATATCAGGCCTAGTGAATTAAGACAAAAAGTTGAAGAAAAAAAGATTAAGCCTGAGTTCGTCAATAGTAAGATGTATGAATCTCAATTACTCTACAACTATGGTGAATAGGATATTCTTTAAGTTCTGATATTAACTGGCTTGTGGGTACACACAGACGCGAAACGTAGAAACAACCGAGACCGATCCGGGGATTTATTATGTCAAGTGTTTTTCATTAACCCGGATGGCTGACTGAGTCTACTCCTAAGGGGATGATCAGTGACCAAGAGAGTAAATCTCCAAAGGCATTTGTGGCCCATGGATGCATCCAACTTCTGCAGAAGTACTTGGGAGTTACCACCTAGGATAATTTATGGTAATCCCAATTCCCCTAACTCTGATGACTGGGAAAGCTGAGTCTTTTGTCAGTGGGGTAGTTGTTAATGTAACGATCCCAACTCATACCCCTTGAAAATGTGCGGAATTTTTTTTAAACAAGTGCGGAAACAATCCCAGAGACCCGGGGTCCTTACAGTTCTAATTTCAGTTGGATAACCACACACCACAATAGAACTTATATTTATCATCACAACCCATAGCAACTCATTATTTATTAATCATGAAAGAAAGAGCATCTAATAATAATTGCAAAAGACATATCAGAGCTATTTTAAATGACATAAAAGTAAATAACGAAAAACTGAGCCACATTGTCCCTCTGTGAACCGTTCAGCAAGAAGGTGACACTCGTAACTCTCTCAGAAACCAGTCGCTTCACTGCTCACCTGCAACTGCGAAAAATCATAAAAGTAAGGTATCAGAACCGAAATCCTGAGCACAGGTACTTCTAATGAAACAAGTGAACATAACGAATACAAATAAGATTTCATACAATCATTTAGAGGGAAGCAATTATGACAACTTCATAACTTCAATTAAGTATCCATGCAATAGAGAATAATTTCTAAGTACGAAGAATCAATAAACAACAGCATGAATCACAATTTAAGTAAGCAAGATATTAGAGATTAAACATCATGCATCCACCAACATGTAACAATTAAGGGAACAGATAACACATGCATGTTCTAATGCATAGCAGACATATACATGATTTATGTGCAATGCATGAACACTTTATTATCTTTCATTAAAGTTTTTCTTTCCATGTGCATGCCCTATTAAATGCATACAATTTAAGTTCCTCTTTTTAATTACCGTTGCCCGCGGATACACCAAACGGGTAAAATCCCCGAGGTCAAGTTAGGTTCCCAGGATAGCTTAACACACAATTTGTATTTTATTACTGGGTTTCAAACTTAGCCCTTGACCGATATCAGGAAACAACACCATCTATCGGAATATTAGACCTACACATCTAATGTCGAGGACACAAGGGACACCCATGCCCATAAGTGTCACTTTCTTGGTACCAAAACAATAACAGTTGTGTCAAATACACCACCCCCAGGTAAAGTGGCGGACTCTCCCTAAAACCGTGGTCAGGAGAAGGAACCTCAATATCGGGTTTAGGGGACAAAATAAAGCACACGGAGTTTTTGTATCCTCACAGTCTCCCTAAGATCGGACCTCTAAGATTCTCATTTTTAAGACGGGAGATCCCAAAATGTATATTACACTGTTCTTATTCATTATCTTTTTACTAAAAGCCAATTATTGAGTTTTGCAATTCAGCATGCAAAAACAAGGCATAAACTCGCATCCACCCCTGCGAGAACCATCACGGGACTCCCGCCCGTGGAAACACAGAACAATGCAATATAGTGCAATAAAATTACATTTGCAAATCAACATACAAAATTAATAACATAGGCTTGCAAATCATGCAACCATAAGCTCGCAAATCAGCATGCGCAGCTCTTCATGGTCTACCACCCATGGCAAAAATAAAACAGCGCAATTAAAACCATAATATAAATGTAATTTTTGTGATGCATTTAAACAATTAAAAAAAGAGCAAACAAAGCTCAAGGCTCTCCAAGCCTGTGATGATTCATTTAGACCATCGATGCATTATACGCAAAAACCATAACAACTTGCAATATATGCAATGTTGTCAATATGCTTCCAAGTGCATATTTATATATGTCAATTTAATCATGTGCATTATATGTCACATTCATATGCATCTGTTCACCATTCATGTGTATGTGCCTTTACGAAATCATTCCACATGCATGCATTCACTCATGAATCATCTCAATTAAAACAAGTGAACAACTCATGCATTTATGTACACACATCAATTCATGTATGTGCATGCATTTGAAACAATCTTCACATAGTATGATGCCTAAGCATATCACATCAAGTCAAAGCATATAAATAATTCCAAATCTTAACATGTCTCGAGAACCAAAATACATGTACACCACACCTTTTGGAAATTTATATGCAAATTTAGAAATGCAAACATGTATAATGTGCATGTCACAAAAATATTCATAAGCATGTCTTTGTTCAATTCGGATGCATACTCAAGTCAAATGCATACTTTTATTCTACCTCACGAGGTGGCGGAAGTCCAGGTAATTCCTTGGAAAACACGTCAGGATAGTCGTGAACCACATTCAGCTCACTGATGGGAATAGGCATCAGATCCGATTGGATAACACTAACTAGAAAGGCAGTGCATCCCTTCCGCAAGTAGTTCTGCGCCTTCAGTGCCGAGATCATCCGACTTGATCGCACAGGTCTGGCAATTCTGAATTCTACTCTCGAAAAGCCTGGTGGGGATAAAACGATCTTGCCATCATGGCAAAAGATCTTGGCATGATACTTGTGTGAAAATATCTCAAAAAAGAGATAAAATGTGCTATAAGCACACCACCACCAAGAGGTATGTGCACAAATGTAATGAAGTGCCAAATGAAAAGAGCAATGTCTCCAAGCGAAAGCACGGAAGCACGCACATACACAAGAGGCCACTAAGGGGCAAAATAAACCACAAAAGTGGTCAAGCACAAAAAGAGATAAAAAAATATATTTCACTTCATAGAATGCTTCACTAGAAGCTTAACAAATACATGGGGTTGTGCCCCTTATTTATACACAGCAAGGGACCCAAGGAGGGGCTCCCATAGAGTCTTTGGAGCCCCTCCAACGGTCATATTTATGACCGTTGGAGGGGTCCAACGACTCTATGTGGACCCCTCTCCAATGAATAAAAAAAAGAAATTAAAAATCAAAAAAGAAAAAGACTAAAAGGAAAAAGAAAAAAAAAGAAAGCATATCAAAGATATGCGTGTACATGTGAAATGACAGAAATACCTCTATCGGGTTTTACAAAAATAAATATATATATATATTTATATATATAGATAGACACATAGACATATATATATATATATATAATATATATGTGTATGTGTCATAATCTATATATATATATATAAATATACATCATATTTTAACACCCCCCCTCAAACGCATGGTGAAATCACCGAGAGTTTGCTAAGGAGGAAGTAGAAGCGAGGCGAAGGCAAAGCTTTGGTGAAGAAGTCCGCCAACTGATATTCGGTAGAAACATATGGGAGTTGAATGGTGCCGCGTAAGAACTCATCTCGAACATAATGACAGTCCATCTCAATATGCTTTGTCCGTTCATGAAAAGTGTGATTGCTAGCAATATAAATGGAGCTCTTGTTGTCACAACACAGCTTTAAAGGAGTTGAGAGTGAGACACCCATATCTTTAAGTAAGCTTCTTAACCATATAATCTCAGTTGTGGTAGTGGCCATCGCACGATATTCGGCTTCAGTAGATGAAAGAGAAACTTTACGCTGCTTTTTACACCTCCAAGAGATAAGTGACTCCCCAAGAAACACACAATAACCTGTGGTAGAAATACGATCATCGGGGTTACCCCCCCAATCAGAGTCAGTATACGCAAGTAAAGTAAGAGGTGAAGAAGAGGATAAGAATACTCCCTTAGTTATGGAATTTTTTAGGTATCTGATAATTCTCATAACTGCGGCCATGTGAGTAGTGGTAGGGGCAGTCTGAAATTGGCTTGCACTATGAACTGCATGAGAAATGTCAGGCCTGGTGATAGATAAATAGGTTAAGGATCCAATCAATTGACGATAAGGCGTGGGATCTACTAAAGGAGTGCCATCATTGGCTCTCATCTTGGCATTGATGACTTCTGGAGTCTCCACCCTTTTGTCATCTGTCAGCCCAGACCTAGCAATAATGTCAGAGGCAAGCTTCATCTGAGATAGGACATACCCCTTGGGGGAGTATACAACTTCAATTCCTAAGAAATACCTTAGAAAACCCAGATCAGACATATCAAATTTTTTCTTAAGAATACTTTTAATAAGATCAATACCTTTCTTATCATTACCTGTGATAATCATATCATCAACATATAATAACAAAATTGTTATGTATTCATTAGAAGATTTAACAAACAAAGCAGTATCAGTGTAACATGAGGAGAAGCCATTATCAAGAACTACTTTGCTAAAAAGATCATACCAAGCTTTTGGTGCTTGTTTTAACCCATAAAGAGCTTTATTTAATTTTAGAATATTACCTTTCCCAATTTCAAGACCCGGCGGAGGATCCATAAGAACTTCTTCACATAAAGTTCCATTTAAGAATGCATTTTTAACATCAAGTTGGTATATAGGCCATTGTTTGATGGATGCTAAAGCAATTAAGGTTCGTACACTAGTCATTCTGGCTACAAGAGCAAAGGTTTCTTCATAATCAATCCCATATTCTTGGGCATAGCCTTTTGCAACCAAACGAGCTTTGTATCTCTCAAGAGTCCCATCACATTTGGTTTTAACTTTATATACCCATCTACACCCAATTGTTTTTTTTCCTAAAGGTTGAGGAATAATGCTCCAGGTTTGGGCCTTGTTAAGAGCCTCTAATTCGATTTTCATAGCTTCAATCCAATGTGGGTGATCTTTAGCTTCCTTGAATGAGATAGGTTCGTGATAAGAATGTATTAACATGAGACAGGCCCTATAATTTGGAGAAAAAGATTCATAGGACACAAATTTTTGTGGTGGCCTACTAGTACGAGAAGATCTCCTAGGTAGATTGTTGTTAGTAGATTCTTCTAAAGTGAAGTCTTGAGAGTATCTGTCAATAGCAGGTTGATGTTCATTTCCTATCCGCCGGGTATAGACATTTATATCATTAAGATTTTCATTTTGAGAAGTATTATCATGTTGTGGTATATCATTATAATATGAAATTCCATCACAACTAGTATCACAAGTAATATCCTCAGGAGACTCAATTCTAGGAGCTAAGTCAAATAGAAAAGAATAATCAATGTCTTCCTTAGATGTGTGGATATCGAAACCATTTTGTTCTTCAATAAAGTTTACATTTCTTGACACATATAATTTATTGTTTCGAATATCATAGCATCTATAGCCTTTTTTATTCTCACCATAGCCAATGAACACACATTCAATAGCTTTAGGTGACAACTTATCTTGTCCTAGACTAAGTACAAAACATTTGCATCCAAAGATTCTTAGTCTATTAAAATCGGGAGTAATTTTAAATAATTTTTCAAAGGGTGAAACATTTTTCAAAGAAGAAGAGGGCATACGATTCACAAGATATGTTGCGGTAAGAAGAGCTTCGGCCCAAAAATTTTTAGGAACATTTTTAGATACAAGAAGAGTTCTTGTGGTTTCGATTAAATGCCTATGTTTCCTTTCCGCAAAACCATTTTGTTGCGGAGTTTTAGGACAAGATCGTTGGTGTAAAATTCCATTTGTTTTAAAATAGTTTTGAAAATCTTTAGACATGTATTCTCCTCCTGAGTCGGATCTAAAAGTGGTTATATTGTGTTGGAATTGATTTTGAACAAGAGCGTGAAACTCTTTAAAATTAGTGAATACATCGGATTTATTTTTTATAATATAAACCCATGTGTATCTAGAAAAATCATCAATAAAAGAAACATAGTAAGAGAAGCCTCCTTTGGACATAACGGGTGCCGGTCCCCATACATCGGAATGCACAAGTTCAAAAGGCCTTTTTGACACAAAATTGCTATGAGAATATGGAAGAGAGTGAATCTTTCCAAAAATACAATCATTACATGTAAATGTATTTGTATTACAAAATTTTTCCAAAAATGGAAAAAGATACAATTTGGAAATACTAGGGTGTCCAAGTCTCTTATGCCAAGTCTCAATATCTTTGGATTGAACATGATTACAAAATGATTTGGATGGCAAAGACAAAAAATCCATATAGTAAAGGTCCCCTCTTCTATGGCCTTGCCCAATCCGCTTCCCGGACCGGAGATCCTGCACATAGCAATGGGTTGGTGAAAACGAGACATTACATTCAAAATCGATAATTTGAGAGACGGAAAAAAGATTTAGATTAAGTTTTGGGATGATCCGGATTTTGGGAACAAAAAATTCTTTGTTTTGGTCATAAATTTTCTCAAGGTTTCCAATACCCTCAACATTTAAAGATGTTCCATCGGCAGTGGATACATATGATTTAAATTTATTGAGACTTGGTTTTGATAAAAGTGATGCATTTGGAGTCATATGGAAAGAGGCACCCGAATCAAGAATCCAAGAAGTCATACCTGGAAAAGAAGAGATGGCGGCACCGGAAGTGGAAGGTGAGGATGATGATGTAGAGGCGTTCATCTTTATAAATTGTTGAAGAGTTTCGGTTAGATGAGCGATGGAATCCTTTATGTCACCATCCTTTTTTGAATCTTCATTGATGATTGGAGGAGTTTCTCCCACGGAAGCCACCTTCTTCTTGAATTTAGGGCAATCGGGACAGATATGGCCCGGTTCATTACAATTATGACAAATGATTTTTCTTCCTCCACCACCATTATTCTTCCAAAAATGTGGTGGTTTATATGGTCTTACATTGTTGCCGGGTCTAGACACGGCATGCACTTCATCAACATCTCTTTTCAAGGCCAAGCGGGTTTCTTCTTGACATAAGTCGGCCAAAATATCGCTTAGAGGAGTAGAGGCCCTATGAAGTAGAGATCCTCTAAGTTGTTCAAATTCGGGACGAAGCCCATGAATAAATTGAAAGAACCTCTCTTTTTCCATTTGCTCTTGTCTCATAGCAATAGCACTTCCTTCCCATTGCGGTTCAAGAAGGACAAGTTCATCCCATAAAGAAGATAGGGCACTATAGTAGTCCCTAATACTCATATCACCTTGCTTGGTAGCTCTTACCTTTTCTTGTAAAAAGAAATGCCTAGCAAGGTCTCTTTGAGTGTACATACCTTTCATGAAAAACCATGCTTCATTAGCCTTTTTGAATTTTGCAAGGTTTGCACAAATCTTCAATTCGACATTATTCATGAACCATGCTAAGATTTTAGCATGTTCACTTTCCCAATCTTCCATTTTAGAAGAGTAATCAAGAATAGCCTTTCCCTTCTCTTCTTCATTCAAAGTTTTTTCTTCACCTCCTTCAAATTTAGTTAGCTTTAGTTGTGGTTCCGGAATGGTTCCACATACATAACCCCAAAGCTTTTTACCTTTGAGATTATTCTCCATAGCGGCCGCCCACATGCGATAATTGGTCCCATCCAATTTGAATGAGAGATCGATCTTTGCATCTTTGTTGGCCATTAGAAGAAAAAATTTATAAGACAAGAGAGAGGAGAGGTATTACTTGTCAAGGGAGAATCCGATGAAGCCTTCTTAACCAAGGCTCTGGTACCATGTAATGAAGTGCCAAATGAAAAGAGCAACGTCTCCAAGCGAAAGCACGGAAGCACTCACATACACAAGAGGCCACTAAGGGGCAAAATAAACCACAAAAGTGGTCAAGCACAAAAAGAGATAAAAAAATATATTTCACTTCATAGAATGCTTCACTAGAAGCTTAACAAATACATGGGGCTGTGCCCCTTATTTATACACAGCAAGGGACCCAAGGAGGGGCTCCCATAGAGTCGTTGGAGCCCCTCCAACGGTCATATTTATGACCGTTGGAGGGGTCCAACGACTCTATGTGGACCCCTCTTCAATGAATAAAAAAAAGTAATTAAAAATCAAAAAAGAAAAAGACTAAAAGGAAAAAGAAAGAAAAAGAAAGCATATCAAAGATATGCGTGTACATGTGAAATGACAGAAATACCCCTATCAGGTTTTACAAAAATAAATATATATATATATATTTATATATATATATAGATAGACACATAGACATATATATATAATATATATGTGTATGTGTCATAATCTATATATATATATATATATATATATATATATATAAATATACATCATATTTTAACAACAAAGGCACAAGAAAACTTAGAACAAATGTACACAAAGGTACAATAGAAAAATGCAAATGCACAAAGGCAAATAAAATATAAAGAATCTTTATTGAGAAGAATGGAGAACAAAAGCTCCAAAAAGTAAGTTTTACAAAGGGAGAACTCCCCTATTTATAAGCTAGCAAGAAGCCTTGGAGGGGCTCCAACAGCTAGTGGAGCCCCTCCAACGGTTAGAATTCTAACCGTTGGAGGGGCCCAGCAGCTAGTGTTGAGCCCCCTCCAAGTTGACTTTAGTCAACAAACAAGAAAAGAAAAAAGAAAATGAAAAGAAAAAGAAAAGAAGAAAAGGTAAAATAAAAATACAAAAATAAAGAAAAACATTACAACATATTCATAATTATGAATATGCACAAAAGAGGTGAAATGACTATAATACCCTTGTGGGTTTTACAAGAAGAGAGAGACATATATATTTACATATATATAAAGATAGATACATATACATATATATATATATATATATATCATATGTATATATGTATATGTATCTCTCTTTATATATATGTAAATATATATACATAAGAGAGATACAATTTAACACCCTAAAACTTAGGGTGCAATGACCGAAAGTTTGCCAAGGAAAAAGTTGAAGCTTGGTGAGCAAAGCGCCTTGGTGAAGAAATCTGTCAACTGATATTCTGAAGTCACATAAGGAAGGTCGGTGACTTTTTGAAGATATGCTTCTCTAACATAATGGCAGTCCATCTCAATATGCTTTGTCCGCTCATGAAAAGTGTGATTCTTAGCAATATAGATTACACTCTTATTATCACAACACAATTTTGTGGGTCCTTGATTTTGAATTCTCATGTCTTGCAACAGCTGATGAATCCAGACAATCTCTATAGTTATATAAGTCATGGCTCGATATTCTGATTCGGTGGATGATAAAGACACATTCTGTTGTTTCTTGCATCTCCATGAGATCAGGGATTCACCTAAAAAAAATGCAAAAACTTGTAGTGGAGTGACGATTATTTGGGTCACCTCCCCAATCAGAGTCAGTATATGTAATTAAATTTAACTCAGAGGATGAGGAAAGAAAAACTCTCTTGTTTAAAGTTCTCCTTATGTATTTGACAACTCGGAGAACGACGCTCATATGAACGAAAGTAGGAGCATGCTGAAATTGGCTTGCAGTATGCACGGCATGAGAGATGTCTGGCCTTGTGATGCTAAGATACATTAGAGACCCCACAAGTTGCCGATAGGGAGTGGGATCCTCCAAAGGCATCCCATCATCGATCTTCATTTTTTATCCCACAATTTCAGGGGTCTCACAAATTTTATCGTCAGTAATACCTGATCTGTCAAGAATCTCACATGCAAGTTTAGTTTGAGACAAAAAATAGCCTCTATGAGAGTAGGCTACCTCGATACCAAAGAAAGTAAGTCAGATACCCCAAGTCTGACATTTCAAACCTTTCTTTTAAAGTGGTTTTAATGCTTTTGATGCCCTTTATGTCACTACCTGTTATCAACATATCATCAACATATTCCTGCATCAGACTTTTTGACAAACAGAGCAGTGTCAGTGTAGCATGAAGTAAAACCATCTTGAACCATTACTTCATTAAATCAATCATACCAAGCCTTAGAGGTTTGTTTTAAACCATAAAGTGTTTTTTGCAAACGAAGGACTTTTCCCTTTAGTATGTCCATACCAGAAGGAGCATCTATGTAAACTTCTTCATTAAGGTCTCCATTTAAAAAAGCATTTTTAACATCCATTTGGTAAATGTTTCATTTTTTAATAGATGTAATAGTGATCAAACATCTTACAGTGACCATTCGTGCAACGGGGGCAAAGGTTTTTTTGTAATCGATGTTGTATTCTTGACTATATCATTTTGTAACAAGGCAGACTTTATATCTTTCAAGAGTGCCATCACTCTTGGTTTTGACTTTAAAAACCCATCTGCATCCTATTGATTTCTTTCCTTTTGGAAGATATTGAAAGGCCCAAGTTTTGGCTTTGTTGAGGGCTCTAAGTTGATTATCCATGGCATCCCTCCACTCTATCATTTTTTTAGCTTCTTCAAAATTCCTAGGTTCTTGATATGAGTGAATGGCACTAAGACATGCCCTATGTTTTGGAGAAAAGGACTCATAGGATATAAATCTAGAAGGATTTTTCCTAGATCTTTCGGTTCTTCGAGAATGGTTGGAGGGTTCACTAGAGTCATTATACTTTTCTATTGCACTTCTAAAGGTATTTTTATCTCTATGTGTGTAGGTAATTGGTTCAACTATCATTTCTTCTTCAAGTTTGATAGGTGGTGGAATACTTTCACTTATATCCCTATCCTCATTCAATTCATCATCGCTAAAAAAATCCTCATTTCTAGATAATAATTCAAACAAAAAAGAGTAATCGGCATTATCTTCATTAGTTTTGTGTTCTTTAAAACCACTCATATTTTCTAAAAAGGTTACATTTCTTGAAACATATAGTTTGTCATTTTTAATATCATAACACCTAAAACCTTTATGTGTTTCCGAATATCCCAAAAACGCACAAGAAATAGCTTTGGAAGATAATTTATCGTTCTTGTCGGTGAGGACAAAGCATTTACAACAAAAAATTCTTAGTCTATTGTAATCGGGTTCTTTTTTATACAATGTTTCAAAAGGGGATATTTGATTCAAATTTTTGGATGAAAGTCGATTTATGAGGTAAACCGATGCAAGAGTTGCTTCGGCCCAAAATCTTTTTTGAATTTTTTGAGAAATGAGTAGGGTCCTTATAGTTTTTATTATATGTCTATGTTTTCGTTCGGCTAATCCATTTTGTTAAGGTGTTTTAGGGCAATACCTTTGATGAACAATCCCATTATTTTCAATATAATTTTTTAAATCATTTGAAAGATATTCTCCCCCGGAATCGGTTCTAAGAATTTGTAATTTACTATTGAATTGATTTTGTATCATTATATGAAAAACCCTCAAGGTAGAGAAAACCTCATGTTTATGTTTGAAGAAGTATATTCAACTATATCTTGAGAAATCATCAACATAAATAACATAATACGAAAACCCTCCCTTAGACACAACGGGTGCCTGTCCTCATATATTCAAATGCATAATTTCAAAAGGCTTAGTTGAAAACATAGTTCTTTGTCCAAAAGGTAAGCTTCTCATTTTACCTAGAATACAATCATTTCAATTGAAGTTGTCTTTACATAAAGTTTTAGCAAAATGTAAATAAGAAAGGTTGACAATATTTGGATGTCCAAGGAGTTTATGCCAAACATTTATATCTTTATGTTGGGCAACATTACAAAAAGAGTGTTTTGAAATTTGAAGAAATTTCATAAAGTATAGATCTTCCTTCCTATAGCCTTTCCCCAATCAACTTCCCGTACCAGCGATCCTGTATCCAACAATTATTTGATGAGAATTTGATATCACACCCATGATCCGATAGTTGAGAGACGGAAAACAAATTTAAATTTAGTTTGGGGATAAATCTAACTTTAGGAATAAAAAAACCTTGTCTTTCAAAATCTCCAATTCCTTTTATTTTAAGAGAAGCTCCATCTGCAGTAGAGACAAAAGAGGGTGACAAATTTTTTGAGTATTTATAAAGTGCAAAAACATTTTGATTCATATGAAAGGATGCACCCGAGTCTAAGAGCCAAAGAGTCTTACCGAGAGGAGAGAAGGTGGTCATGGCGGCTCCAAAAATGGATCCCTTGAGAAGAGGTTGAAGAGCTTTCATGATTTGATTTAGAGGCAAAGTGGCACTGTTGAAAGTTGAAGGTCCTTCCTCCTTGTTTGGTTGGAAAGTTGTAGTCATAGCCACCATCTTTTTCCATTTAGGACAAACTGGTTTAATGTGTCCTGGTTTTTTGCAAAAGTGGCATATGATTTTACTATAATCTCTTCTTCTATATTGCCCACCATTTTCTCCTCCTTGATTTTTGTTGAAGTGAGGGGTTTATATGTTTTGACATTATTCCCCGGTCTTGAGACGGCATAAGCACCCTCATCCTCATCCTTAGAGGGAACGGCTAACACGCTTAGATTTATTTTATTCATCCCCAATCTAGTTTCTCCTCCACTTAGTTTGGTAAGCACATCTTTCAACGGAGGAGAAGAAAAAGAAGACAAAAGAGAGGACCTTGTTTGTTCAAACTCGGGTCTAAGCCCATTTAAAAAATTCGAGAAATGATCTTCTTCTAATTGTTTGGCCCTCAATTTAATTGCCTTTCCACTCCATTTAGGTTCTTGGAGAGCAAGTTCTTCCCAAATAGTGGATAGCTTGGCAAAATATTCTCTAACGGACATTTTCCTTTGTTGAAGAGTTAATAGCTTCTTTTGGAGATAATATTTATAGGACAAATCTCCTGAAGTACACATTATTTCAAGATACTCCCAAACTTGAAAGGCTTTCTTGAACTTCAATATGTTTGCATTTATTTTCGTTGCAACAGAAGAGAAAAACCATGAAAGGATTTTGTAGTTTTTCATCTCCCATTCTTCATGCCTTTTGTTGTATTCTTCAAAATCTTTTTCTCTCTCTTCACCATCTAGAACCTTTATTTCACCCTTCTCAATAATGGTGATCTTGGGTTCGGGTTCGGGAATGGTTCCTTTGACATATCCCCAAAGACCTTTTCCTTTAATGTGAGCCTCCGTATTTCTGGCCCAAACATGGTAGTTGGAGTCATTTAATTTAAAACTGAGTGAGAAATGGAACTCTTTTTCACCCATTAGAGAGGGAAGAATGAAAAATATATACATACCACAAAAAGAATTTTAAGTCTTTTTGTAAAAACCTTCCAAAATATTGAGGAAAGAGAAGTCCCCACTCCAATCACCAAGAGGCCAAAGGCATGTTTTTCGAGGCACTTGCAAATATGAAGAATCACACGATCTTCAAACTTCAACCTTGCTCTGATACCATGTAAAAATATCTCAAAAAAAAGATAAAGTGTGCTATAAGCACAACACCACCAAGAGGTATGTGCACAAAGGCACAAGAACACTTAGAACAAATGTACACAAAGGTACAATAGAGAAACGCAAATGCACAAAGGCATATAAAATATAAAGAATCTTTATTGAGAAGAATGGAGAACAAAAGCTCCAAGAAGTAAGTTTTACAAAGGGGGAACTCCCTATTTATAAGCTAGCAAGAAGCCTTAAAGGGGCTCCACTAGCTGTTGGAGCCCCTCCAACGGTTAGAAATCTAACCGTTGGAGGGGCCCAATAGCTAGTGTTGAGCCCCCTCCAAGTTGACTTTAGTCAACAAACAAGAAAAGAAAAAGAAAAGAAGAAAAGGTAAAATAAAAATACAAAAATATAGAAAAACATTACAGCATATTCATAATTATGAATATGCACAAAAGAGGGGAAATGACTATAATACCCTTGCGGGTTTTATAAGAAGAGAGAAATATATATATTTACATACATATAAAGATAGATATATATACATATATATATATATATATGTATCTCTCTTTATATATATATATATATATATATATATATATATATGTAAATATATATACATAAGAGAGATACAGTTTAACAACTTGTGCAACCAATCCATGCCTAGGATGACGTCAAATTCTGTCATCTCAAGCAGGATGGCACAAGTAGGCAAGTGTCGCTCCGCCACAACTACGTCCAACTCTAGTATGTAAGTGGCACAAACCGTGTTCTTCCCAATAGGGTTATACACGTCTAAAGCATTGTCAAGTGGTTTTACAGCTATATGCAATTGTTCTATAAATTTTTCCGAAACAAACGAGTGTGTGGCACCACAATCAAAGAGTGCAAAAGCTGCTTGATCAGCAACAAGAACGGTACCTTGTACGAGATCCCCTTTGGTCAATTGCTCGACCGTGGCTACGTAAACTCGACCCAACTCCTTCTTGACACCACTTGACTGAGCTCATTGCTGCAGTTGCTGAGGTGATCGATGAGGCTGAGGTACGCCGCTGGTTCGCTTGAGGTCATCCGCTGTTTTTTTTTGACAGTCATGTATAAAATGGCCCATCTTGCCACAATACAGACATCTGCTAGTCTCCCGGGGATAGGGTTGTCTGCCATAGAGCCTCTTGCACTTGAGGCAGCTATCTCCAGAAGGTTGCCTGGGCGGTGGGTGGTCCTGTTGTCGTTGGCGCTTCGCTGAAGGAAACCGCTTCTTTCCTCCTTCGGTCTTCACAGGTAATGGTGGTCGCTGCCCTGAGCCGCCAGACCGGATCCTCTTCTAATTACCACCTGTCGCAGGTGGCTTCTTTGCCTGAACGCTCTTTGAACGCTCCCAATGCTCATTCAGTAGGGTGGTTGCCGCTACAGCCGTAGAGAAAGTCGCATGCATGCTGGTAAGGACCTGGTGCCTGAGTCCTTCCTTCAATCCACGAATAAACTTTTCAGCCCGTTCGTGGTCATCCCCGAACAGGTTGGGACAGTAGCGCTCCAACAACTGAAATTTGGCGATGTACTCACCCAGACTCAAGCTGCCTTTACACAGCTCCAGAAATTCCACCTTCTTTTCCCTCGCATGAGGAGGGAAGTAGTTTCCTAGGAAAGCCCTCCGAAAGGCCTCCCAAGGAATTACCTCAGCACCCGGGAACTACATTTCCTGAGTCATGTCCCACCATTCGCGTGTGTCGTCCTTCAGTTGGAAGGACCCGAACATCGTCTTCTTATAGTCGAGGATGGATAAAACTTGGAACACTCGTTCCACCTCCTTGACCCAACTCTCTGCCATGTCAGGGTTAACCTTGCCAGAGAAGGTAGGAGGGTCGAGCTTCAGAAATTTTTTATAGGTAGTTGTCGGTGTGGTCTCAGTAAAGAGAGTTTGGCCCCGCTACGTGTGAACCTGGCTCTGAATCGCCTCTGTCAGGGTGTTGAGGGTATCCATCACGAATCCCATCTGCTCACACCACTCATTACCCGTATTGTTACTCGAGCTTCCCGTCATCCTTGAAAAGTAGCCAAGGTTAAAGGTCAATATGCCGAGAGAACACAAGAAAGTCATAAGTAGGAAACACAAGCAAAACATAAGTCTTTATTAAGAAAGTCGTTCATTTCAAATCCAGCAATTCTGGTACATAAGCATAAATGTTTTATTCAGCAACGATAAGGGAGTTCGCAGACTCCATCAAAACTTGGCAGGTGCTACCTCCCTTTAGGGACGGCTAAAAAACTGCCAAAGATATTCTCTTCTATTGCTTGTATGCCTGAATCTGCGCTTAGGGGTGAAGAGAGGTGACCCCTCGTAGAAGGTTTCCTGCCCGTAGAGGGGCGTCGTCGGTGTATATTCTGGTGAGCCAAGACTATAACTTGACGAATCAGTTACAGGCATATATGTGGGTGATACACCGCTCGCTGGGTCTACTGGAGGTGGTGGTTGTTCGCCTGCAGCCGGAATTGCGATCTCGCCGCCGTGCTCTGCCTTGAGAAGACAGACATCCATGGCGTGCCCTGAGTTCCCGCAAAATACACACTTCTCTACTACATCAGGGGTAATGTATTCTCCTAATGACTCTTGTGGTGCCTGTTGGTGCACCAGAATATGCGAATCCACCTTCTCGAGCATACACTTTAGCCCACGTCGCTGCAAAGGGTATCTGGTAGGCGGTCGGTAGTGAAAAGCCCTGCTCATCTATAAAGGTGGGTAGAGGTGGGTGGTTAGAGCAGTAACTAGCCCTGGACATCCTATGTCCACCCCTTTCCATGAAGGAGCCCCTCCCCCTTACGAAACGGCCCTGCAACCTACGCGCACCCCTACTGTGACTACCACTAGGACCAGCGAACGAATCCATCTTTCGAATCGTACTACAAATAGAAACAAGAATACAATTTAATCTAAACATGCTATAAAATATCAAAGACGTATAACACGATGGGATGCTCAATGGTCAAGATTCACCTCTTTCTGAACTGGCTCTAATACCAAGTTGTAACGCCCCAAAATTTCAACTTGTGATTTCGAAAACATTGATGAAAAACCTTTCAAAGATTAGAGTTTTTATTTTTAAAATCGACAATGGAAGCAATTTAGAAAGGAGCACAAATTAACAAATTCTGGGTACGTTAGCCGTAAAATCATCATTACTCATGAAACAACTACTCAAGGGAAGTGAGGAAACAAAATAATAGATTATTAATAAAATTTGCAGTTTATTACAAAAATAAGCATAATTCCCCACAATCCAAAAATCTAAAGAAAACTCAAATTCAGAGTCAGCAAAAAGAAGGGAAAATCTCGAGTCATGTTGCATCGCGCCATCTTTCGCCTGTAAAGTCCTACTCGTCACATGCCCATGAAATGGGTCAGTTTCATAACAAACTAGTAGGTACACAAATAAACAATATAGAATAAAATAAAGCAGGACATTCATGAGATAAGCAGTTTATTTCATTACAAACAATAATTAAAATATATAATCTACTCTAACAGGCGCAACATATGCAAAGATCTATTGTCCTAAAACAGATATTTTTCACAAGATACAAACAACATTGTAAGATGCATGAATCTCAATTACTCTATAACTATGGTGAACAGGATATTCTTTAAGTTCTGATATTAACTGGCCTGTGGGTACGCACAGACGCAAAATGTAGAAACAACCGAGACCGATCCAGAGGTTTATTATGTCAAGTGTTTTTCATTAACCCGGATGGCTCACTGAGTCCGCTCATAAAGAAACGGTCAGTGACCAAGAGAGTAAATCCCCAAAGGCATTCATGGCTCATGGATGCATCCAACTTCTGCAGAAGTACTTGAGAGTTACCACCTAAGATAATTTATGGTAATCTCAATTCCCCTAACTCCGATGACTGGGGAAGCCGAGTCTTTTGCCCGTGGGGTGGTTCTTAACAACCTGTCCATCGGAGTTTTTGTACCATCCATCCTCTCCCTTGATGAACCGTAAAGGTCGAATGGGTACGACGGGGGTTTCTTAACCGCCGCCCCATTTTACATGCTCTGGTCTATTAGACCCACTCGAGCATCTTGCCTGTGAAGGCAAATTGTCACCATTTATGTGATCTCAGCATTGTGCTATATGCACGCTTCGAGGTTGTCACAACCTCATCATTCAAACATCGTAACACCCATGTGACGTGCTTGTTCAAAAGTATGGTCGTACCTGCCTAAAGATACGACTACGATGAGAGGGCAATCATTTAATACCTTGAAATTTATTTAGTTCATACATGACATGCATTGCTCTTTGAGCATTTGGCCTGTGGAGGCGAACATTATTATTTTTATTTATTTCAACAAAGTGCTCATTGCACACTTCGAGGTACTCAACGACCTTTCATACTACCTATCGTAATGTATATACCGTATTTGTCTCAAGGTAAGGCTATGATAGCAGGTTATGGGTTTCTTGAAGGATAACCCAACACAGTATTTCATAAAATCAGTAATATACTTGGCATGCTTAATCACTACGAAACAGGAAATCTCAAACCAGTCTTGGGATCGCTGTAGATCCAATCATTTCCTCTAAGTAACCGACTCGAGGTACATTTAGTTGCATCTAGCAACACAAATAAAATATTCGTTTTAAAAGTAGGATTTCATGATCGAGAAGTCAGGCCTTGCACCAGGAAGATCCTCTTCTCGAGATTTTGGTGCATGTACCCAATTTCGCACCTGCACACCCTACGAGGCTTGCCTGAGGGTGGCAACAAGATCCAACATGTAATAACAAACTAAGCATTTACACTGCAATCATAACAACGAGCAAGTACAGAAATGCAGTAATAGGAATCACTGTAGAAATGAGCCTACCCATATAGAATACATCAAACATGTAATTTCAGAAGAGTAAGAACGAGGAAATACAATACAGGCAATCACAAGTTATATTGCTCTACATGTACGCATGTATGAAATATAAATTATTGTATCTCAGAATCCTTATACTTTATTTAATTCATCCAAAATCCTCGTGCGACTTTTCCCTACCTCAGGATGTTAGGTCGTTGTGTGCCCCTACGAGTGTAGGTGATACGCGGCTCGGGCCGCGGAGCACGAACGAGACCCGTTGCGTAAATCTGCAAAAGTGTGATGGTTGCAGCCATACTAAAGAACGGAAAGGGACAAGGGTACAACCCTTGTCCGCCCATCAATCATTAGCGAAGGGACAGGGGCGAAACCCCTATCCACCATTCTACTAGTTACCCTAAGAATGGGGCAGTGGCAAGGCCTGCCCTGCCGACAAAGAGCATGAGCGGCAAGGGCCGAGGCCCCTATTATACAGAATCTGACGAGTGACAGGGGCCAAGGCCCCTGCTTACCAAAAAAATATTGAACGGCAGGGGCCCAAGGCCCCTGCATGACAAACCTCGAATGGCAAGGGCTGAGGCCCCTGCCTGACAGAACTAAACGAACGACAGGGGCCAAGGCCCCTGCCTGACAAACAACAAATGGTAGGGGTCTCAACCCCTGCCTGACAAAACGAACAGCAGGGGCCAAGGCCCCTGCTGATGGACATCGAATGGCAGGGGGAGGGGGGGGCTGCCTAACAAAAACAGTAAAGAAGAGGGAGGGAGAGCATGGCAAGGGCCGTCGGCCTCCTGCCAGCCTCCCGACAGCGCAGAGAAAAGGGGGGGGAGGGGGAAGATGCGGTAGGAGGCCGCCAACCTCCTGCCGACCTTCCGTCAAAGCCAAAAAGAGGGGGAAGGTGTGGCAGGGGCCATCGGTCCCCTGCCGACCTTCCAGTAGGCACAGAGGGAGCGGGAGGGAACGACAGGGGTTGTCGGCCTCCTGTCGGCCTCCCAGCGAGACAATAGAGGGAGAGGCAGGGTGCGACAGGGGGTTGTTGGCCTCCTGACGAGCCAACAGAGAGAGGGGAGAGAGAGAAGGCGCGACAGGGGTCGTAGGCCTCCTGTCGGACTCTTGGCGAGCCAACAGAGAGAAAAGGGGGAGCAGGGGAAGGCACAACAGGGGCTGTCAGCCTTCTGTCGGCCCTCCAACAGCCCGAAAAGAGGAAGACGAAGAAGAAATCAAAGAAGAAGACAGAGAAAAGAGATGAAGGGCATACCTTCGAGGTCGTCGACGATGGTGGCGGCGGCGATCGAACCAGAGGGAGGAGACATCAGGGTTTGGTCGCACGCCGGGAGCGAGAGACAAGGAGAGAAGAAGAAGACTCAAGAGGGAGGGGAGGAGGAGCTGCGAGGTGAGGGCCTCCCCTCCCCTCGCAAGGTTTTGAAAAAGGGGGGGAAACTTTGAGCCGAACAAGGAAACCCCAAAGGGTTTCTTGTTTTAAAATGGGGACGGGGGAGCGCAACTGCGGGAGGGGGAAAGGGTTTAAAAGAAACCCTCGCCCCTTGCGTTTTAACCCTAACGGGTCTGGGTCGGATTCGGATCCGACCCAGATCCATTTTTTTCTTTTTTTTATGTGGGTTTTACAAATACTAATAAGAAGATCATCTAGGGTGTCAAGAGTCCCCAGAAAATTTGTGTCTTATGAGTCTTTTTCACCAAAATATCAAGCTTACATTGCCTTAATACACTCCTATATAGAACCTTCTAATTATGCTACAACAAAAGAGCAGTCAGAATGGGTCGAAGCAATGACAACAGAATTAAGTGCCTTAGAAAAGGTGAATACTTGGACTATTCAAGATATTTCACCAGGCAAAAAGCCCAAAGGCTGTCGATGGGTGTACAAAGTTAAAACCAAGAGTGACGGCACTCTTGAGAGGTTTAAAGCCCGATTAGTTGCTAAAGGTTATTCCCAAGAATATAGAATAGACTATGAAGAAACTTTTGCACCAGTCGCTAGAATGACTACATTTAGGATCTTAATAGATCTTGCCTCTTTAAAGAAACGACATATATATCAAATGGATGTCAAGAATGCATTTCTCAATGGAAGCCTAACCAAAGAAGTGTATATGGAACCACCACCTGGCATTAGTATTCCTAAAGGGAAAACTCTTCGTTTACACAAGGCTTTGTATGGCCTTAAGGAAGCCCCGATGGCTTAGTATGATAAATTTAGTCAAGTTATGCTTAATTTTGGTTTTCAATTTTGTCTTACTGACACAACTTTGTTTGTTAAGAACTCTGATGCAGGTATCATTATTCTTCTCCTCTATGTGGACGACATGATCATCACTAGAAGTGATAAACAGGGAATTGACAACATTAAAAAATTTCTTAAAACAAACTTTGAAATGAATAATTTGGGTTTTTTAAAATTCTTTCTTGATATAGAAGTTGCTTATTCTTCTAGAGGCTATTTGCTAACTCAATCTAAATTTTCTCTTGATATTGTTGACAGGTCAGAAATCTCGGATGAAAAACAGGTTGACACTCCTGAAGTTGTAAATATCAAAATCAAGATTGATGATGAAGAACCACTTTAGAACCCAATACCTTATAGACAACTTGTCGGAGCATTATCCTATCTCTCTATTACAAGACATGACACTGTATATGCCGTTTACACAACAAGCCAATTTTAGCATGCTCCTACCACTGTTCATATGAAAGTTGTTTTACGTATTATTAGATATATTAAAACCTTCATTTTTAGAGGACTTTTCTTGTATGCTTCTTCTTCCTTAGATGAATCATTGATCGATTGGAGGTGCAAAAAGCAATAAAAAGCCTCTCTTTCATCCACTAAAGTTGAATACAGAGTCATAGCCACAACCACTATGGAAGTAGTATGGCTAAGGCGCTTACTTCATGATATGGGTGTTCAGAGCAGAGGAGCATCACGACTAAGCTGCGATAACAAAAGTTCTATCTACATTGCCAGCAATCGGACATTCTACGAACGAACCAAACACATTGAGATGGATTGTCACTATATACGAGAGGAATTTCTACATTGTACCATTGATCTTCCGTATGTCCCTTCAGAATATCAATTGGCAGACTTCTTTACCAAACCTCTCGCGACTCCTCGATTTCACTTTCTCCTGGACAAACTTTCGGTTATCCAACCGTAAGTTTGAGGGGGAGTGTTAAATAATATGTAATCTCTTAGACTGACTAGGAATTAGTCTTTCTTTTATTTTAGTTAGTATAGTTTAGTTAGGATAACTTTTTTTACTTTTTATTTTTTATTTTTGACACTTGTAAACCTTTTTGACTAAAGTCAAAAAGGTAGAGAGACATTGGACTCCCAACGATTCCCTCCCCTTAGCTCTTATTTCATGTATAAATATGGGGCAAGTTCCCCTTACAATGTATTATTGAAGTGTGGGTTTTTCCCAACCATTTAATATAATTTTTCTTCCTTATTGCATACCCTTTTTAGGGTATTGGAGTTGAACCTTTGTGGTTCTTTTTGTGTAATCTTTTTAAGACTACTTGTAGTCTTATTTGGTGGTGATATGTAATCTTACAATAACAAATGGCAGAGCCAACAAGTATCTATTTTTTGCAAAAAGGGTCTTAGTGCAAACCCAAATGCATCTTCATCTGATTTGTATCTTCCAATCTTTGTATTATCGCATTGTTCACAGGGAGGTGTATAAAGCTGACATAATCTCATAAAATAAATTATCTCAAAAACATAAAATAGAAATACTAACAGAAATTTTATATACTGACTGGAGAAATATAAAATCTAAAAAAAAAAAGAGAATAGAAAAATGTGGAAAAAAGCAGACCAACATACCTTTATCTCAATGGTCACATATATGTGAAAATATAATAGACATAAACTATAGGGTTTTCAGCACCTTCCCTCCATGGAGAACAGTTTGCAGTGACCTTTGAACATGACTGTCAAAGGGAAGTCAATGGATGACAAATATGATGGTGAACATGGAGCATAGTTTGACTTATATCCATTGCTGTCAGTAGGACATTGCAGTTCGACGATATACAACATCTGATCATCCTTCTCTGGGATTTGAAAAGATATTGCCCAACAAAACTTAAGATGAGTGGCAGACATTTGGACTAAAAGGGACAATTGCTGAAAGTGCTATGTGAATCTGCATCAGCGTAATGTAGGGTGTTTCTGGAAACCAGTCAATGGGACCTTAATTCCATATCATCATAATGGAGTACGGATGGCTACAAAATGAACTAACCTAAGTCAACTGCATGAGACCTTTATGGAGTTCTGAGTCTTCTGACAAGCTATAAGTATCAGTCATGTTAAGAACTATTAATTAAGCATAATATGTACAAGTACATTAGGAAAAAATGGTACCACACCTATTGCTAACAAATGCAACCAGGAGATTAGCATATGTACAACATCAATGGACATGCAACGTGATCTGTTATTGATAGCATTCTGATCACGGAAATCATGAGTGAAACTGAAAGCAAAAACAAGGACCAATGGAGACCAGTGTTGTGAGAGGCGTACGCCTCAGTACTTGAAGCGTACGCCTCACAGGCGAGGCGCACGCTCAAGGTACTGAGGCGCACACTCAGTACCTGAAGCGTTGATATTTCTTTTAGCCTTTTTATATTTCATTTGTTCATAAGATGACTTTTATGACCTCCTAATACTTTGAGAATTCTGTCACAATAGTAGATTTTCATAATAAAAAAGATCAAAAGTTATATATTAAATTTAAGAAATATATATCATCATTGTGTTTGACCTTGCATAAAAATCATATAATGTACTCATGTCTCGAATCCATATATCACATCCATGTTTGTATACGTATCCATGTGACGTCACCTGAGATATAATAAAAAGAACAAAGTGTACTTGATTACCGATATGGTAGCATGCACCCGTCTGGATGCGTGTGTATTCCATAGTCATAAATCTAATTAGCGATTTTCTTGACAAAGGAAAATGTTATGATAATCTGTAAAATTTATTTTCCTCAGGAAAATCTCAAAAAATATTGGTATTTTTAAAATTTTAATATATATCAGATAAACTGTGTAGAAAAATATAGGCAAAAAATATAAAAATGCCAAGATCACATTATAACAAGAAAATATTGTGATAAAAGATGTGATATTTTCAAAATTGGCGATATTTTGAAATATCACATTTTTCTCGAGATTGTGTCAGTTTTTTAAAATCTCACAATAAAATCACGATATTTAAAAAAATGGCCGGTATTTGTGACTATGGTGTGCACTTAGTTTGGCTATCAATGCAAAATCCTCTTGCTTTTCCCAAGCACAAACCAATAAAATATTGGAGGCCATGTAAGTTACATTTCTCTTCTTGCACCATATTGGCTCCCTTAGGATGTGTTTGGATTTAGGGAATTTAGTGGAATTGTAATCCAATTCTACTAAATACTTCATTCCAGCCACAAAGAGGAATTAAGTGGATATGAATTCAAATTCCACTGAAATCCTATATTCCATATGCACCCTTATGGAGAGTGTAAATTCTCTATCATGTTTGTATAAGATGAGAGTTAGATATTGGATCCATACCACTGAGTATGTATATGTGGAGTGGAGATCTTTCTAACAACTATTCTGTGTGAGATTCTCTGGTATGGTGGAGATCTTATATAATTTACCCTGAACCTGGCAGATCCAGAATCTCATCCTATAGGTCCTGATAAATGAGAGATCCAATGTGATAGTTCATTACTTTGTTATCCAAAAGTATATTCTGAATAAATGTGGATTTGATCCCATCTGTTTTCAGGTTTGGATCTAATCTGATCCATTTGTAGCTTTCACGTAAAAAACAATAAATTTTGGTCTTATTTCAGAAGTTCCAGAATTATCATGTATGTTTTGGATCCATATTAAACTATACCTTTATCAAATTTTGGATATGGATTTGGGTTGGGATCTTGTACACAAAAGTCAGATTTGGATATGGATCTGGTGTGTTCAGTTAATGGCGGACACAGAGATCGGTGATGAATCTTTATTTTATTTTCTTATGATTTTGTACTAAAATAACTAAAAGCAAATTAGTAGTTCTTATTTAAATTTTTCATTATTTTATTAATATTATATATTTTATTATTCTGATCATGAAGCTTACGCTTCAACGCCTCGAGGCTTATGCCTCGCTTCATAACATGCTCAATGCCTCGCTTCGCCTCATCGCATTTAACAACCTTGATGGAGACAATCCATGAAGATGCTAAATTAACAGACACCCACAGGCAATAAGAGCTTTGGTAAATTAACATAGCAACACCACTTGGAAACAGACTAACATTCTCAATGACATAAGCTTACTTGAAGTTCAATTTGATATTTAACATGAATGATAGTGCTTAAACATCAAAAGAAATAATTTGAAGACTATACCGTCTCTCCACCGATCCACAAATCATTACCACCAGAATCCAAAACCTCAGCCATTTCAAGCGCAGATCTTGCTTGTGCAATATCACCATGGAAATCACCAACTAAATTTAAACAGTAAATATGAAGCTTTTAGCAGATCACATATAGGTGATTAGAGTGTAATAATAAAAAGTAACCAACACACACACACATGTACACACATGGGTAAATTTTGAGGTAGTGCATATTATCAACAAGCATGACCAGGGATTTCTATAAATTATACCTACTTTTATAAAATTTATAGAAATCCCATCTATTTGGACCTAACAGACTACTATATGACACTTATTACAAATCCTAAAAATCCCATGAAGAATTTCTCATGAAAACTAACAGAGATAATTTTTCTCATCGACTAATTTGGGATTTTCAGCACTTCATAATTTCCCCCGAGTTTAGGTCAAACCCTCAAATACCCTGCGAACATACAGTTCTAGAGCTCGGATATATCCTCTAGTCGATCAAAAATCCCAGTTTGGACTAGGTAGTCATGCCAATAACACCATCATTACTGCAAAATAAGATCGTGCTGCAGAAGCTATACTGGAATTCTTGGTTCCCTTAATACCCATTTCACCTTCCTTTCCATAATTCGATTCAAACCCCATTAATGAATCTCTCGGTTCTCTTCATACCCATTTCTGTTTTCCCGAGAATTCAGGTGAAAATCCATCGTCGTATACGTTTCCAACATACAGTTCCAGCCTCCAAGCCTGTAGCTATCGAAAGTTCCAGTTTGGACGAGGTGGGCTTGCCAATAGCAATATCATATTTCAAAATTGTGTATGAAGCCTTAAGAAAACAATCACAATGAGAGAGAGAGAGAGAGAGCCTGCTACAATTCGACGACTAGGCGCAGAAACGAAAGTGGGAGGGCATCCTTGGACAACAATCGGCTTGAGCTGGGCGCCACCGTTCCTTTTTCCAATCAGAGCTCCGTCTCTTTGCGGTTGAGCAGGAACAGATAAGGAATTGAATGAAAGCAACGCCGTAGCTTTGATGGTCATCGTTGGTGTTGCAGGAAGAGACGGTGAGACAGTGTAGGTGATATGCAGAGCAGAGTTCAAAGGCAAAGGAAGCCAACCCATCACCCTGCAACCTGTGGCAAGTACACAGTACTAGAGAACCCACAAGTACTAAACCACATACATAATTTTGTCGGTTTGTTCTCAATCTTGAACTCCCCACGAGGTGTTTTCCCCATCAGAGAGATGGAACAGAACGTGATTCCTTTCTTGGTGAAACCATTTTCTTGTTTCCCAGATCTTTAATTAATATACACGCAATAGACAGTCTTACCCACTTTAACCGGAGAGAGGATACTGCATAAGACAATCTTATCATTTGAATGAAGGGCTGGAGACGAAGGTGGGAACGTACATGCCTTTGCCTCCAGTGCTGCGAGGTGGGGCCAAACTAAAACTGAACCTATCAATGTCTCAGCAGTGGTCTCCACCGAATTGTTTTGGGACATCGGTTGGACAATGAAAACAAGGAGGAGACCGTATCAGGTTAGACACCCCTGACTAGGGATGTGAACGAGTTGGATTTAGGTAGGATCTAGGCATTACAGAATCCGACTTAATCAGATCCGGCATAACCAGATTCAGAAAAGGACAAAACTAAATCCCGATCAATTTAGTCTAAAACTGGATATTTACACTTAATCGGATTCAGGTTTTAATTGTATTTGGATTAAGATTTCAATGCAAAACTATTACCAAACTCCAAATCTGATTTTCAATCGGATCAGGATTTGGTTACCGGCTAATCGACATTGGATTCAGGTCAGATACTGGGTTCCAACCTGTTGACATTCCAACTTTGACAATACATGTCTGATTCCAGGCTGCCTGTATGCCATGGCTATATGTTATGGCATATACCAGCCCGTCACGTGTAAAGGCATTGAGTGTTGTAAATACGAGGAGGATGCTCTTGTTGTCCTTTCATATCAAGAAAATCAAATAAAAAAGTTTATAAAAAATATTTTCTTCTTGAAAAGAGTCTAGTTCTAAGGAGCAAACGTTTGCTACCTGAATACCGGTCAGCTTCTGGGAGTAAACCAGTCCGGACATTTGCTGTCAAAATACCGGCTGGCAGGGAGCCCGATTTGTTATTGACTGACATAGAGGTTGCAAAATAAAGGTTTTCCTTCTCTTTCTGGGAAAAAAATAATTTTTACTATTTTTGCAATGATTTTCATAATGAACTGTGCTCGTGGTTTTCGTTTTATGTTTCTGTTCTTTTTTTTTTGGAATCGTTTGATTCTGATTGAAATCTTGTATTGCCTTTTTTTGTTGGTGGGTTGTTTTAGAGTTGTAACAGCTCGTTTTATTATTTTTGATGTTCTCATAGAGATGTGGCATTGAAGTTAAAAAAATTGCATAATTTTTATTTTGTGGGGTATTGTTTATTAAAAAATTTGGAGTCCAATGCCTTCTTTTTTTTTGTATTCCGGCAGCAATAGGCTGGACGGGTTCGCTCCCAGCGCTAAGTTTTACGTCTTTAGCCAAACAAATCTCTGGTTACTCTTTATCGTCCATGAGATCAATGGACTCAAGGTCATGCTCAATCAAGAGGTTTGAGGTATATGGTTTCATCTTTTGCCCTGTTCACTATGTGTCTTAAAAGTCTACCTCTCTGGACCTTAAAATGACTCTTTTCTTCGCTATAAACAAGATTAGCCCCCACACCTATTTGAAAATACTTTTTTGGCACTTGTGGGGACGCTTCTCAAATAATGAGCCATGAACGGAAACATCATCTATGCAACTCTTGAACTGTGATGGATCGGCTTGCTTCCATTGAGGATTAGTGTCCTCCACATGGAAACATTTATCATTTTTTGTTGTTCTCATGGCAGTATCAAAGATGTTTAAGCACGTTCACTTGTTGCCAAATGAGACGCCTATCTCCTCAGTACGACAGTTAATACAAGCATTGGCAATGGCCAAGAATAGTCTGCCCAGAATGATGGGGGTCTGGTGAACGACATTCGTACCTTCTATATCTAAGACAATAAAATCAACAAGGAAATAAAAATCCTCGACCTTGACTAACACATCTTCCAATATTCTCTGAGAAATCTTGGTAGACATATCGGCCAACTGTAAAATGATCGAGATAGGTTTTAGATCCCCAATCCCAAAAATGTCATATAGGAAACCCAACAATATGTTTACACTAGCCCCAAGATCGAGCAAAGCATGCTCGATGATCATGTTCCCTATGGCACAAGAGATGATCGGTGTTCCAGGATCCTTAAGTTTAGGTGGAGCTTGGTGCTGAAGCACTAAGCTCGTCTGCTCAGTCAGAAAAATCTTTTTGAGTAGAGATCTTGATTTTCTTTTCTACATGCAAAGTTGTTTAAGGAACTTTGCATATGCAGACACTTGTTGGATGACATCTAATAGGGAGAGGTTTATATGAACATGCTTCAATATCTCAATCATCTCTTGCATTCTGGCCCCTTGCTTGCCAAAAAAATTCAGCTTCTCAAAAGTTTCAGGAAAGGGGGACTTGGGTATATATGATCTGACAGGATCAGGTAGAGGAGCCCTCCCACTTTCCTGGGGTAAATCTATGGGGACTGACTGATCACTCTTCTGCCTCTGAAACTTTTTAGTCGTCTCCGTGGTGCGATAAAATCCCTTCTCATTCCTAAGGGTAGTAATAGCCTGAACCTGCTCATGGTGTGAGTCAGTCATGTGCAGGCATGGATTTCTTGCCTCTCGAGTTGACGACATGCAGACTAGGAAGGCTCCTTTTGTGGTGCATGCTCAAGGCCTGAGTCTCTAGCTTGGCTATTGACTACGTATAGGAGTTGAGGTTGACTTTCATGTCAGAAAAGGCCTCAAAGAGCTTCGCTTGAAAGGATTGACTCGATGTGGGTTTTTGAGGAGGAGGCTGTCTAAACTGGGAAGGGGCTATTTCATTTGAAATAGCAAAGGTGTTCAAGGTCATCTTTGACAATTCCATATCATTTTTAACAATTTTATAGACAATCATGCTCGATTTTGTTACCCTTACATATTATATAACCATCTAGATTCATTTCTCCTTTGTTGAATGGCTTCCTAGTAGGGTCACACTGTCAGTGGCAGAGTTAAATGGCAAATCTACTATATTTGATCATAGTTTTCCTTTGGTGGTATTATAAACAATTTCTTCATAAAATCTGTGTTTTCACTAGCTCTATTACTTACCATGGCCATAAGCTTTAACAGTTCTGCCAGAGAAAATTTTTATGACTGTCTATTGTCCATTTCATCTATAAGCAGAAGAACTTATTTATATGAGGAACATATGGATTCTAATCTACTGCTCAAGTATCCAATACAAATTGATAAACTACATTAGCTATTCTGATTCTTTGAATTCATGGATCTATGTTTTAGGCAAAAATTTTCCCTAAGGTGGTGAAGTGCATGAATGCAGAATCCACAACCAAAAATTTACGTTAGATGTTGCAAGTGCACTTCACAAGTTGGTGCAGAAGTCCTGAGGAACATATTGATTGAGTCAGAAGATTCCCAACTAAGTTGTAGCAAAGAATATGATTGCTTTTTTTTTTCTTATTCTGTGTTAAGTTCTTAGAACCTGACTTGGAATGTATTACTGCCTTTCTGATACATGTTTAAGCAAATAATGGTTGCACTAAATATTTATTCTAAGAAGTTTTCACGTTGTCATCATATTGTTTAAATTGAGGAAATTGTATCAAGAAAAGTTATATAAGGAAATCCTACATATAATAAGCAAGCTTAATCTATAATCATATTCATTTAAGTCATATATTATCTCATAAGTGCAGCCAGTGGTGGATATTTATAGCCATATAGGGTAGAAAAGTAACTAGGAAAAAGTAAAGGGCACACTCTTTGGGAAAATAAATGAGTTGGGAGAAACTATTCTTGATGCTGATATAGCATTTAATCTTGCAAAAGTGCATAAAATTCTAGAATAATTGCCAAATTGGAGAATTATGATATTATAAATAGAGGGAGCAAAGAAACTCAGATGACACAAGTAAAACATCATGTATGTCGTGTGCCTTATGACTAGAAGCAAAGTCAAAAAGTTCCTATGGATTAGGTGGAATAACATGAGTGAACATGTAACAAAATGTTGAAATTAAATGATGAATTTGTAGCAGTACTTTTGAAATGTGGACTTATGCAATATATAATTGTACCTAATATTACATCTATAAGGTTAATAGGCAAATGTCTTGATGGTTAATATTTGTACTCATGATTATCATGTTCCTTTTGTTTTCTGTTATTTTTTTTTGCTGCCCTCTCTCTGTTGCTCAAATTCTAATAACTTGTCTCTCCTGGGCTAACAGGTAGACTGAAAACTTCTCTTGAAAGGTACTATCCTAGATGGCACCCCTTTTTTGGGAAATTCTAAGACAAGTCATTTGCTATAAGACTTTTCAGTTTAAATATAATGTTCACCTCTTAAAAATTTTCTTGTTTTGATAGTACTGCTGGAGCATATATAAGTGAGAAGTAAATCATGGCCAAGAAAATCATAGTGGGTAACATATCGTGTTCCTCAATGATGATTTCATGTATTTCAGCAAGTCTCCTACTCTACTAAAATAGTTGGAACTTTAGATAGAGATAAGGCTATAATCAACAATTCAACCCAAGGTTGCCAAACTAGGAAGCGAAAGCGGGAAACGATAAGAGAATCAGAAGCAAGAAGTGAGGCATTTTAAAATTTATAGGAAGCAGGAAGCGAAGTACCAATTTGAAAGTGAAATAGGAATAAAAACTAAAGCAATATGGTAACTGAATTGGAATCGAACAAGAACCCAAGGTTGTTAAATGCGATGAGGCGAAGCGAGGCGTAAGCCTCGAGGCGTTGAAGCGTAAGCTTCATGATCAAAATAATAAAATATATAATATTAATAAAATAATGAAAATTTTAAATAAAAACTAATAATAAATAATAAATGACAGTATAAAATAAATTATGTCCTCACAAGATCAATTAAGTTCCAAATCCATCAAGAACCACTGGAACTCCACCCTCAAGCGCAAGTGCTCCGCTGCCGGCAACCCTCCGGCCAAGCGATCCAACCGCTCCAAAAAAGATAAGTAAAAAAATAAATAGACAATTTCTTCTTTGAAGCACGTAAATAAACCGGTAAACAATCCCCAAAAAACAAAAGTGAATAAAAAAATGAAAGGATGAGTTATTCGAGTTCACTATGAGGGTGCACGCACGCACACACGCGCGTTGCTCCTGCCACCAGACCACACTTTTTCTGTTTCGGAATAGAAGAGAAGGTGAAGCACCAATTATACATTCATTTCACCATTAGCAATTGCATTAGAAGACAAACAAAGCCAACCATTCACTACAAGTGGAAAACCCTTAAAATCAATGGAACGAGTTTATACATGCACGCTAAGAACTAATTTGACTAAATTTTCCTAGCCCAAGGAGCATGGGCTTACAAACAAAATATAAATAGACAACCTAACATTGCATATGTATTAAATCTAAAGAAGCAGATTGGTTAACCAAGCAAACAGATACAACAATGTCTAACTTCCTGAGCTTGTTTGTTTGGCATGTCTACATTACATATCTTTTGGCTCTTACTGATATCTATCTGAATCTATGCCACTATTTCAGAAGCATTTATTTAGATGTCTCTCTTTCAGCTCTTCATACAACTTTTACCTGAATTTAAACATGTTAGGAGATCTTTATCCTTTGTAGCATATTACTATTGTACTCAGATAAATCATGGGGGAACTGATGGTCAAAGAGACCAGAGTTTGTTGTTTCCAAGAACTAGATGAGCTCCTAGG
The DNA here is from genome assembly GCF_984573655.1 of Nuphar pumila. Classification (NCBI taxonomy): domain Eukaryota; kingdom Viridiplantae; phylum Streptophyta; class Magnoliopsida; order Nymphaeales; family Nymphaeaceae; genus Nuphar; species Nuphar pumila. Next base: position 84,004,655 of record NC_143260.1, on the reverse strand, counting down.
TGAACAATTTTCACTGCATCATCCAGTTTGAAAGGTTTTAATTTATGTTAATGTTCACATGGTTGTCACCTTACTTCCCAAAAGCTTATTTCATATGGCATATTTTCTTCACAATTTGAAAAGATAAAAGCAAGGTTGCCAAGAAGGGAAGTGGAGTTGGGGAATGAGGAAGGAGTATTATTTAGGCCCACAAAGTTAGAATTCAAGAAGCAGAACACAGATGGCTGGAAAATCACTTGATTACTAATTTACTATAGAGCATCAAGAGGAACCATATCAAGAAAATGTACAGAACCTTTGTACAATTTATCAAATAACAAGAATCCCACCTGAAAGATGCATCTGAATAACTCAATGTAAAATGCAAACTTGATGATTTATCTACATGCAAAAAAAATATATGGATCTCATTTGCAACTACAACACCCTTAATTCATCACATTAGGCCATCACTTCCATAGACAATGTACCCCTTTATAAAAGCTATTTCCATGACAAGATAAAACAAGCAGACATCATGCCAATCAATCCTCAAGTAAAGCAAACACTCTATAACACTAACCCATATGAACACGTTGTTTCTATTCTTTGCCAGAGACATATATGAACCAAAATAAATAAAAGCCAAAATCCCCAAAACAATGATCAACTTCGACCCATGTTCTTCTATTACTTGCTCGAGAACACGCACGAACCAAAATGAAAAAACATTTATTGATGTCAACTCGTAGAATCTTTTCGATTTCATAAGTTAAATGCATGAATGAAAACATTTACTGCCAAACATTAACCGACAGCAACCACTGAGCAGTCTCTTTTGAACAAAAAAGACTTCATGAAACTTCTCCCCTTCCCATTAAATTCTAGATACACCACTCACAATCTAAAAACAATTAACTGAATCTTTCATATTTTGCCTATCGGATAAAAAAGACTCAACCATGAAAGATGCAAACACAATTCCAGACAAACACTACCAGACCCTCAAGAAAGAAGAAGCAACTAACTTTAAAAGAAGAAATCACGTCGTTGATGCCTCAAGAAGAACAATCAAAAGCGACAACTACCAAGGGAAAATCAACTCCCCACACTGACAAACACCCAAAATGCCTCCACGATCGACCAAAAACACCTGATTCTCATCGTCAAAGCAAAACCAATTTGCACGACGAACATAAACAACCGAACACTGAATACACAAAATCGATTTCCACGCCTACACAGGCAACAAATTGAAGAACCGACAATCATCCACACAAGAAAAAACAAAAAATCAGATGTTTCCAGGAGAAACGACAACTCCCACATAGAGAAAACACCAAAATTCCTCAACAATTGAGCAGAAAAGCTCTTTTTTTACAAAATAAGCAGGAGTACGACAGGAGCAATCGACCAGGAGGTCGTACAACCACCCACGCAAGAAAACACAAAAGAAACAAAGGTTTCAAGAGAAACAACAATTCCCCACATAGAGAAACACCCAAATTTCTCTGCATCAAACAGAAAAAATGCCAGTTCGTTCGGAAAATAAATAGAAATACGCAAGGAACCATCGACTAGGAGGGCGTAAGGCTGAGAGAGAGAGAGAGAGAGAGAGAGAGAGAGAGAGAGAGAGAGATCACCTTGAACGGGCGACGTTGCCACATTTGGAGCACTTAGGCTTGTTGAGACCCCTGAGGCTGGTCTTGGGCGCGTCCAGGCTTCATTTCAGACTATTTACAATGCTTTGATAGCTGGAAAGCGGCGAAGTGCCAGCCATGGTCGGTAAATAACACGCCGGACGACGATTGGGATGATAAGACCAAAAGCCCCACCCAACAAAACACAAAAACGGAGTTCTGATCTCTTTCGAAACAAAATCGAGAATCGGAGACGACATTCAACATGATGCACACGCCTTAGAAGCGAAGCGCGTTTCGACTTGAGGTGTGCGCTTCACATGAGTGAAGCGTGCGTTTCAAGCCTGAAACGCTTCACTGCAACGCCTCAATACCTTGAGCGTGCGCTTCGCCTCTGAGGCGTACACTTCAGGTATTGAGGCGTACGCCTCTCATAACACTGCAAAAAACAAATAAAAATAAAATAAAATTGATTATTCTTATATTTCATGATTTTTTAGTAAAAGAGTTCATTTTTTGTTAAAATCTAACAATGATGGCTATCAATTTAGAAAAAGTACATGAAAAGTGAGTGAAAGCATGAGAAAATACATGAAAAACATGAAAAAAATGCGAAAAAACATATAGAAAGCATAGACATACATGTGAGAAGCATAGAAGAAGTGTGGGGGAATCAAGATTCCTATGAAGTTTCGAAAGCAAAGAGTATTGCACTTTCGAAGTGAGTTTTCGGAAAGCGTGCTTTCCACCTACCTAAGATGCTTCTGGTAACTCTTATTCAACCTCTCTTGGTGATTTAAATAATACCATCAAATGTGAAGTAGCTAAAGTAGAACTGGCTGAAAGATGGAGAGAATATGACTTGTCCTATAGGATATTCCCATGCATAAATTAATCTAGCTGCTATTAGTTGTCTTTATTTGTGTTTATGTAAGGGTTTTTTTTAGTGTCATTTGGATGTGCTTTAATTAACACAATTTTATTTAGAAAAAAACCTTATTAGAATGGAAACTTTGAGTGCTTCATGATACCATATGTTATGAAAATTAGTTTCTAAATAATTAATAAAATTATTATGGGTTGTCTTGAAAATTAGTTTGAGGTTGAATTCAAATATATTTAAAAGTTTTTATCTTTTATTTTGTCCATTTTGTTTAGCATGGACAATCACAAAGGTTATAAACACTAAGATCTTATTACCATTATAAGGGGTGTTGCATGGACTTTGACTTGACTATTGAAAGTCACATATGTCTGAGTACGGTATCTCTCGGTAAAGAATGCATTATACAAAGTTTGACCATTAAATGTTAAATCTGTTCATATTTGTGACTTTAACATTTAAGTATGCATAGAGATCCAATTGTTGGAATGAAAGGTTGTTTCAAATGAGACACACCCTTTGGTAGATATACTTTTATGGGTTTTTATAAGATCAAAAGAATGGACATTCAATACATAAGAATATATCTCATGCTTCAACTCATGTTGCTCTCATTCCTCTTTTTCTAAGCCATTTTTTGCGTCAACTTGAAGTGATTTTGGTCTCTCAATTATAGTAAAGAGACTTTATTTTGTAATATGATATATTTTTATAATCAAAGCATTAACAAATATTTTCAACGTACATTTTTACACTTCTATAAGTCATGCAAGCATAAAAGAATAACAAAAGGGTTGGCATGATGAATCCTTAAGGTAGGCATGAAAAACTTTTTGCACCATAGTGGGGGATGTTCACTACTTTAACTACAATAGTTTAAGGTAGTGAAGAGTAAATAACTACTATAACTTTGTCAAAGCACATTAGTCATGAAGTGGATTAGTTGGATTTTGAGAGTAGTAGCTTCAAACATTTGCAACAAAAGTTAATGTTTAAATTGATGAATTGGGAGATTGCATATGTCTTGAAAGATCCATGCCCCATGGTGCTTACCACACTAAATCTTCTTGTTAATGTTGGCTCTACATTCTCAACACCCACATTCATCCTTCTTTTTTACCTCTTACTCAAGCATGACAATGGTGAAGGACATATGAGAGGCATTGCTGAACAAATATAAGATTAAGGACTATGGAAACCTATGTCACATGGGTACGGTTGAGGTTACAGGGATACAATCATTTTTATAAAGTTTTCAATATGACTTATATATGAGGAGATACAGAACAAGAGACAAAGTGGAGTATCTGTGTGACAGATGGAGACACAAAATTTCCAGTGTGTTCTTCTTTAGATTTTAAGATGAACGGCGATGAGTTAATTCTAGTACAATTATGTAAACTCCAACTTATTGCTCGATGGTCAAATGTGAGGGCACACAACTTGATGAGACTTTACAAGTTTCTATGTATTATTGGAAAATTGCCTAAATTTCATAAAGACTACACAAATATTGTCAAACATCATATAGAAATTTTTACTTTAGAAGAATTGCTCCACCACATAGGAATTGAAGAAGAAATCAAAACTCATTACAAGAAGAAACGTGTAGTGGCACGATTCATGTTGTCGAAAGTAATGTTGAAAAGAATTATAAGTCTAAGCATGCTAATTCTAAGTTCTCTAGTATGCCTAAAAAGAATTTAAGTTCAAGAAAAATAAACAAAAGAAATGACCATGCTATGTTTGAGGAAAGAAAGGGCATATTTCCAAAAGTTTATTTCCACTGTAAGAAGAATAAAGATCTGGAAAAGCCACAATAAGAAAAGTTGCTTGTTATGATTTCCATAATAAATATAGTAGGAGGGAAAATGAGTGGTGGGTAGATTCGAGATCCACTAAGCATGTATCCAACAATAAGGATAGGTTTAAGACATGAATCAGATGAAGATGGTGATAATTTATTTATGAAAAAACTCATCTTTGGCAAAAGTGATTGGAAAAGAGTGTAAATTTGCATTTCACCTTTAGAAACATCATTACCTTAAGAGATATGTGTCATGTATCCAATGTCTAAAAGAACTTGGTTTCAAGACACTTATGAAAAAAGAATGGCTACAAAACTTGAATTTGAGTTTGATGAATTTGCATTTTCTAAGAACTTAGTTTTGGGATACTTATTGAACAAAAATGACGTCAAAAATATATTTGAAATTACACGAAAATAAGTGTAAGGATCACACTTTTCAATATGGGTTATGGTCCAAGGAACGTTATGCGGTCACTTATTTAGGGTAGTGAATGTCCTACTATGTCCTACCATGATGCAAAGAGGTTTTAATGCTTACTTTAGGGATTCAACAAGTCATCTCTTTTTGTTTCAAGTGTAAACATATACTTTGGTAATACTTATCAATGCCTTGATTATAATGATGTATCTATTAAGATATATGTAGCATTTTCCTATGTTATATTTGTCTTGTATATACCAAAGTACACCTAAGTTTATTTTAGGTAATTTTTTCTTTCTTTCTTTTGATGTGTATTCTTGTATATTTAATTTAAGTCATATTCAAGGTATACTTTAAACATACTTTGTTGCCTACTTTATGTATTTTAGAATAGATATACTCTAGGTGCACCTATTAGATTAGTAAGCATACTTATGGTATACTTTAGGTTATATTAGGCTTTTTTGTTATTATTAAAATGATTAAATATTTTATTTTGTTGCATAGGTGAAAGATGATGGATGCACATATGGTGTGTGTTTGAGTGTTTTGTAGTGAGGTTCATTTTATAATTTTTGTTTATTTTGTTATTAATAAAAAATATTTATTTTATTTTTTGGCATTCTATAAATATGTTACTTTATTTTTTGGTTAAATAAATTATGTTTGAGCTTTAGTTTCTTTTTTGTTTGACTGTTGGTTGTGTCTTGGGTTTTGTGCCACTTTGTGCCACTTTGTGCCACTTTGTGCCACTTTGTGCCATAGTATTAGAGCCAAAAAATACTTTCTTGGTATCTTGTCCCTTTAGATTCTGAGATTCTTTGGTTCAAGTATGTGTTTCATAAAAGACTCGTGATTGATGTATGGCTTGGATTCAAGAAAAATCTTGATTGAGTAAGTTTGTTAATTATATATATATATATATATATTTACTTTTGCTTGTGTTGTCTATCTCATGTCTTATGAATGAGAAAATACTTATTTATCACATATTTGAAAGACTATTAAAATTGTTTGTTACTTTTTAATATTTTTTTGGAACTTTCTTGTTTTATGTTTGTTAATAAGCAAATGTTTGAACTTTTGAAATTATTTTGTTATATGTCTTCTTGGGTGTCATTTAAAAAAAAGGTTTTAAATGTTTTTTTTTTAAACTTAATTGAGCATTGTCCTTTTCTTGGATTTCATTGCATTCTTATTGATGTTGATTTAAGTACTGCAAAATATTTTGATATAATTTACAATGTGTATTTGTTTTTGTGCAATGTTTTCATGAGATATGCATGTGTGTTTCTAGGAGATCTAGTTTGATTCCTATTTTTTGAATTAGGTTTATTTAATATATGCTTGAGTGATTTAGTTTATTTGAGCACAAGTATTTCTTGGTATTTAGAATTTGTATGTATGCATACTCTTAAATTATCTTTTCAGTGTGAGGTCTTCAGTGGCCTTATTTGATAATGTATGATGTTATGAGTTTTTGTTTAAAGTATTGAATATGCATATTAATATTTTCACTCATGAGTGCTTTATACACTACAAGAATTCAAACCTTTACGCGCTAAATTAGTGTCATTAAAAGTCGGCCTAGTGCTAGTAAAGACGGGTCTTTACTGGTGCTAACGTAGTGCCAGAAAAAATGTCACCGATAATACATTTACTAGCACTAATATATAGCATTAGTGAATGGGTTTTTAATGGCGTTAAAATAGTGCCACAGAAAAGCTTTTTCTAGTGCTAAAAAAGCACCAAAAAAATATCTTTTCTGTCGCTAAAAAGGTGCCTAATTTTTTTTCTAGCACTAAAATGGCATTAGAAAAAATGCCTTTTTGGCAATAAATTAGCAAAAAAAAATGCATTTTTAGGGCTTTTTAATGCAAGAGAAAATGCTTTTTAGTTTTTTTTCTCATGTATAACGTTATGCTCATACATTCATTTAATAATGAATATGCTAATACATATATTTTTTATTAATTGAAAAATGAATGTGTTTATACGTATATTCATTTATTTAAAAATAAACCAGTTCATACATTTATTCATTCATTCAAAATGAACTAACTCATTTATTTCATTCATTCTAAAATGAACAAACTCTTATATACATTGATATTTTTTATTCAATATAAAAAAACTCTTGCAATTATTCATCCATTCATCACCAAACACTCCATAACTCCAACCTTCTATAACTTCAATATTCATATATAAAACTTTGCAAGAAACACTGCATATACACATACATAAATACAACTATCTTCATTCAATACTCCATAACTTCAACATTCACATATGAAACACAACATATATATATAAACACAATTATCTTGATTCAACACTTCATAACTCCAACCCTCCATAACTCCAATATTCACATATGAAACTTGCAAGAAACACAACATATACACATACATAAATACACAACTATCTTCATTAAATACTCCATAACAACCCTCCATAACTTCAACATTCACGTATACATATACATAACTCCAACCCTCCATAACTCCGTCATGCACATATTCAACCGACAATGAAAAAATTCATGCATAAAAAAGAGATAGTTTGAAAGTTCATGCATATATTCAAATCAATATGAAAAAATTCATATATATATATATATATATATATATATATATATATATATATATATAAGTAATGTTAGATAACAAAAAAATAAATTTTGTTTCAAATATATAGAGATAGTTTGAAAGTTCATGAATTACATGGCAAGAAGACCGTCTCAGAACTGAAGATACACCATGCTTGTATATGAGACATACAAATAAACATAGATAAAAAAATTACACACACATTACACATACAAACATATATATATAACCAAATACAAATTCATTACAAGACTAAAATCTTTAGTTATATCAACTGACCTATGGAGCTTGTGAGAAACTTGATTGGTTATTGGCCACAATTCTCAACAATAGTTCTTTCAACCCTACGACATCAAATTTCAAAAGAAAGTGCTAGAGGCAGAGGATTAGTTGAGGTGAATGGAAAGTCTGTTAAAAGGAATTCAGAGCTCATTCTTAAAGTTGGGGATGAACTGGTTTTTAGTTCACCTGGCAATCATTTTTACATTTTTTATTTGCATACAAATGAGAATGGGCCTACACTTGCACTATCTTCTCCCTTTGAAGTACCAGAGGACTCAATTCTTGTGATTGATATCAATGACAATGAGGAAAGACAGTGCTGATCAAAATTTTGGAACTGATGTACCATTAAATGATAATGCACCTTTGCATTTGCACATCATTCATTGTAGTTCATTTATTATGTTGCGTGGCGTGGCATATTAGCATATATATATATTAATCCCATCCCCTACATTCACTGCATTTAAGCTTACAGTATCTTGGTTTGATTCCATCCTTCACAGCATCATATAGCATCATCCAGCATCATGCATCATTAGTTCTCGTGCTTTTGCATCGTGTAAATTTTTTTTCATTTCCTGCATCATTGAATTTTATTTTTCTATAGCATTTTGATTCACTCTGGATCTCTGTTTACATGGCTTCTGCATCCTCGTAATAACACTCATATGCATCGCATATCTCTCTGCGTTTATGCATCCTATTGGCTACACCTTTGCATCTTCCATTTTAATGCACCTTCGGTATCTTGCATTTCTCATGCCTACCCCTGGGACTACTATTGATGCTTCAACAATAGATGATCAAAGGTATAATCTTGCCGTCAAGTGTGACTGCCCAGCGAATTGTCTCTTATGTAGCCTATTGCTATTCCCAACAATAGATGATCAAAGAATATATGCTTTCATGTTCTATCTATTTGCTTAGCCTTGCTGGCATGGTGTCCATTGGCTTTAATTAGAAGTCTTCCTTGTTCCCATGAGCAGTCTTCAGAACCACGAACAAGTGAAGATGGCATGTTTTACTGCAGTCTTTGCAAAGTAGAGGTATGCAGTTGACCTTTTAGGAATACAGATCTAATTGTTTCTCATTGCAAGGGACCTGTTGATATAAGTGTTTTATACTTTTATAGGCATAGATGTACTGGCTTAGATTTTATATATGTTAATCCATAGAATTTTCCTATTAAGAGCACGTGCATTCACACATACATGTATGCTTTATGGCGATGAATAATTATATCAGTGGCTTATCCATGTTCTTTGAAGTCTGTCATATGGACAAGCCAATTTTGCTCTTGCACAATACTCCTGTGTATATTATTTTTAAACGTGTTACATAATAAAAATGGATATATACTTTATTCCATCATTTTGAGATAGATTCAGGGCAATTATCTGATATCATCTGGCTATTGCTATTCCCAACTCCTATTGTAGCCTATTAAGCCTCCTAAGCTTGCTTCAACAATAGATTATCAAAGGTATAATCCTGGCATCAATGGTCTCTCTGGAATTGTCCCAAAGGAACTTGGAAGTCTTAAAAACCTTATAGTACTGAGTCTTGGCTCGAATCCTTTCTCAAGTCCCCTGCCTCTTGAGTTCAAAAACTTGCTTAGCCTGGAGCAGTCGTACATAAATAGTGCTAGGCTGAAAGGGCAAATTCCTTCAAACATTCAGGAATCTACAGAAACTATAGATAAAAGGGATGATTCTTTTGTTGATGCTTCTCCTCAGTGCAGAATGTGCAATTTGCTAGGTCAGATGCAACTGTGCCTCCTCACTCACAGCAGCCTATTCCTTCATTTGGTTCTGCTCAACAATTCAGTTACTACTCAACAATGCAACCTAATTCATATACTCCCTCAATCTTTTATCCTGGTTAGGCCTCCCATCCTTTAACCAATGTTTAGATTACTCCTGGACCTTTAGCCTCAAGATATAACTTCCTAGTTAGTCATGGTAGAACTACAATATCTGTTGTGAACCCTGCTTCACACGATATTCCCTTACTTCTGACCAAATCTGGGCCACCAATTCAAGCTAGCATAGAGACAGTTACTGCTCAGGTTGCTTCCATTCAGGTAATAGTGAAGCCTTTTCTAGCTTCAATTTTGGTTGCTTCCATTCAGGTAACAGTGAAGCCTCTTCCAACTTCAATTTCAGTTGCTTCCATTAAGGTAACAGTGAAGCCTCTTCTAGCTTCAATTTCAGAAAAGGTTGGGAGATCTTCTTCAACATCATATGTTCACTCTTCTTCTTTCAGTAGAGGTGCTGATGATCTTCAATATGAACTTGTTAAGCCATCAAGACATCATACTTAGGTAGATGCATATGCATTCTCATATGTATTTTCTCATTAGCATAGGCATTGCATATGCATTCTCATATGCACTTTCTCATTAAGTATATGCATTGCATTTCTCCATTAGCATTGCATAGCATTCTCATATGCACTTTCTCATTAAGTATATGCATTGTCTTTCTCCATTAGCATTGCATATGCATTTTCATAGACATTTTCTCATTAGCATAAGCATTGCACTTAGGCAAATTCCTATGCATTTCTTCATAAACATAGGCATGGCACTTAGGCAAATGCATCTCATTCATGCATAGGCATTGCATCTTCACATATGCCTATGCATTTTCATTAAAGCATAGGCATAATCATAGGTATGTTGGTTTTAACATGACATTTTCAATTCCTTTTTGTATTTTGTATTTCTATTGCCGTGTGCTAATCTTGTAATTGCAGGGAAGCTTGGAAGATCCTGATTCTCTTTCCTAGAATAGGAAGTTTTAATATTTCAATTTCAATTTCAATTCAAGACTGTAATAATTTCATATTAATGGGAATTTCTACCTTTTCTGTTTGGAATAGAATGTATGAGCATATAGTTGCACTTTAAATTCTCATAATTGCTTGTGACATTTCATTTTATATGGCACTATGGTGAAACACAAATGACACGTGCACCATTCTAATAAAAGGTAAATAACCCTAAGTAAATAATTCACATTTATGGCTATAGTCGAAATGCAAACAATACTTAGGATTTTTATCTTTTATGGATTAAAACTTGACCTACATTTTAGGTCCTTTCTGAAAATCATCATATTTTAAAAAAAATGCTTTTTCTTCTTTTATCAGAATTTAAAGTAAAGATTAAATTGAGATATATTTGTGGCTATAGTCATAAATATATAGAAATTTAATCTTGTTTTAATTCTATAAAAGCACAAAAATTAATTTTATTCTTTCTTAGAATTTAAATGAATATTAAATTAAAATATATTTGTGACCATAGTCATAAATATATTAAAATTTAATCTCATTTCAATTTTATTAAAAAATAAAATTTGCTTTTAAAATTTCTAATTTTAAACCAAGACACATTCATCATTTTGCATCATTATTTGCCATATTTTCAAATTATTTTAAGTTATTTTTAAAATTCCAAGTGATTTTTGAAATAAATTTTCAAAAACACAGTTTTTATTTCTAAATTTCAAAATCATTTTTCAACTTCCATTTATAAATTCAGATTTTTCTTTATTTCCTTTTTTTTATTTCATCTTCTATTCCATTCAGTTTTAAATCTTACTTCAAATTCCAACTTTCAATCCTTATTTCTGAACTTCACAATTTCATATTTTGACTTAGAATTATATTTCAAATTCAAATGTTAAGTTCAAAACCTTTACTTCTCTTCAAAATTTTAAAATTTCGAATTCTATTTTCATTTTCAAATTCAACTTTAAAATTCTGAAGTTTATTTCAATTCTCAATTCAATTCTAAATCAAATATTTGAAATTTATTTCAAAATCCCATATTAAATTTCAAATTCGATTTCAAAAATTGATTTCCAATTTGAATTCAATTTCGATCTCAAATCCTGAATTCCAATTTCGAAATCCAATTTCAAAGTTTACTTTTAGATTCCAAATGTTTCAACTTCTAAATTCCCATTTTAATTTCAATTTCAAATTTCAATTCCAAGTTTCAATTTCCAAATTTATTCCCAATTTCAAAGTTAAGTTTCAATTTCAAAATATAAACTCAATTTTCAAATTTTTAAATTTCAAATTCCAAATTCCAAATTCAAGGTTCAAAGTCAATATCAATTCTAAATTCAAGTTCAAGTTCAAAATTCAAATTTAATTATGATTTCAAAGCTTAGAATCAATTTCTAAGCTTGATTGGCAATCCAAAATCAATTCAATATCGATTTTCAGTCAATTTTAGATTTCAAAATTCTTAAAATTTCCAAATTCTCGATTGCAAGGTCCATTTCAAATCTCAACCTTTCAAAAATCATTTTCTGAACTTCGAAGACATTTCTAAAAGGATATTTTCAAATCCATTTTCAAAATCACTTGAAAAAATCCAAATTTTCAAAATATTTCCAAGAAAAGCCTACACATTCCTCAAAGTTCAAAAATCATAGCACAAGCCTGATTCCATGTGCACTTAGGATTTTCAGAATAATTTCTCAGTCAAATTTAGGCAAAGTAAAAGCATGAATTCAACCCTTGGTTCAATTACCTCTGGTAAAGGCGCCAGGAACGATTGAACCTCGTACCAACGAGTGAATCCCGTCTCTCTATTTTTCTCACAAAATTTTAAAATAGAGGCGAGTAAATTTCAAAACATCTTTTTCAAAAGGTCAAGTGAGACCTTGCAAAGAGTTTTTCTTTATCTTCTTCTTTTTCCCCTCAAAAGAAAAAGATGAAGAAAGAAAGAGAAAAATTTTGCAACGATCACACTAAGCTAAAATCTCTATCCGATAGGATTATGCTACCTCAAATCCCTGACCAATCATATTGAAGCACCTACATAGCATCTAGATCGAGATTCTGTAGCTTAAAATTCACTAGACTTAGGTCTAGGATACATCTCTAAACCTATAAATAAGGGCACTATCCCAAAAATTCAAGCATCTAATATCTATCTATGATTTATGCCCCCTGGTCCAGCCCCCTTATCCCCATCTATGATCTTCAATCCTTCAGACCTAGACTCTGTCAAATCCATCTTATTCTAGTGCACTCATACTTGAAAAATGAACCTATAACCCCTTAGATCTAGATCCTTGTCTCACCTATCCCATAGCCTCTACCTAGTCGAAGTTCTGCTCGTCAATTATTGCGCTCATCATTGTCATCGTAGAAAGGGCTACCTAAGCACGAGGTGAGACTCTTATTCATTATTTTTCTGGTTTTATTTTTTATTTTATTCAAAATTAGTGTGATTTGTCTAATAGATCATATACTTGTGTCTTTTGTAACTCTTTTGAGCCTTGGTGGTATTTGTACACCATCAAGCTCATATTTATGTGGTGCTATGCATTAATGTAACACCCAAAAATTTAACCCAAAAAATATAGAATTAAAAAAATGAGGTCTTATCGATGACATCACCATAACTAAATTAAGTTCTAAGGATTCAACGTGCACAAATATCAGGGTTTAATAGCTCCTTAGAACAAAGTTCAAGAAGGGACATCTAATTGACAAAACCTTTTTTCAAATAAGTTTGAAAGTGGTGTGAGTATTATGAAAATGCTTTTGAAAATGATATTTTATATAAAAATAATATGAAAGCCAGACACCAAAATTATAAAAACCGGCTCGCACGAGTGGTGGAGTCCAGGTCGATCTCAGGGAACGAGAAATACTCGTATTCAAACACACAACTACGCTACTCTTTATTGCCAAAATAAAGAAAAAGAATTACATAAATAAATAAATCACTAAAGAGTACTGCCCTACGCAAAGGATTTAAATAAAATAAATAAATGGTTTTATTACATACCCAATTAATAAAATAAAATAAAACTCTAAAAAAAAAGGCTTCAGTGCTTCGAGTCTTCTTGTCCCTTCTTGAGGTAATGTATGCTCTCTTGAACTTTTGCTTTTCTAAAGACTCTCTGAGGGCACTTCTGAGGGCCTGATGGGACCTCAGAGGGTACTTTTAGGGCATGAAAAAGGCTCTATCGCACTTTTCAATGCTTCCCTGCAAGAATAAAAAACACAAAACTCAGCAAAATGAAGAAAACTAAACTAATTCTAAACTTAAAAATCAGCAAAAACAAGAATCAAACTACTATTCTAATAGACCACTATGCACTAAAAGATGAAATAGTGTCACTACTTACAAACATGAAACAAATTCAGAAACTAAAGTATGACAACTATTGACAACTTACTAATTTAAAACAACTAAATCAAGAACAACTGAAGTGAAACACTAAGAAAAAATAATACCCCTAATTAGACTATGACTACTTCTGAATCACGACAACTGAAATTAATTATTAAAACCTATAACTAATGAAATCAAATATGGCTAATAAATTCAACGTCTAATGCTATAACTAAGACAAATGACATTCTAATGAAATCATGGCTAATACAATAAACTAAAACAATTAACGTCTATTGTTGGATCAAATAAATAAATCAAATAACTAACAAAGATTAACTAAAACAAATAATTATGAATGCTGAAATTAACGTTTAATGTCACCACGGTATTGAAATAACCTAACGTCTAATACAAATAAACTAAATAAGCAATGCAACGAATAACTACTACAAATGAAATAAATAAGAAAAACAATGACTACGTTAAATAGAAAATGCTGATGCTAACCTATATGATAATGTTATTTACTAACCTATTAAAATCCATTAACCTAACTATTAACCTACAGCTATTCTAACTAATAAATCGTACTGCTAACTAATATATCACACAAAAATTCTAAACGTTAACTATTAGATACCTCTGTTACTTACCTATATGCTAAACTGACTGGACCTTATCATTTGTTGAGTACCTAAATCTATTAACTATCACTACATCACGTAAGACACCATGCGTTAATTAACTAGTAAATAAAAATTCAAATGACTATCTATTTAATTTGACTAACTTGCTAACCTAAACTATAGAAATCATAACACTTAAACGTTGCAAGTTCAACCACGGTTCAACATCTATTACGATGAACTATGTTTTATGTTGTTGATGGAGAATGCCAGGTTTTACCGCATGAGTTGAAATTCTTTGTTACGATTTAGCCAAAGATGAACAACACAGCTTGTTGATCACCCGAATCAAATTTTAACAATCATGCGAAACAGGGTGAATTTTTGTGATCTTAAATCTGCTCCTTCAAGCTACATGTGTTCCTCTAAAATATTGAGCATTCTATCAGATCAAACAACCCTGCGTGAATATTTCATTCACGCAGGTTCGTTGCACGCCCACAACAGGCTGCTGAAAAATATTATTCTCTATTGATTAAACTTGAACTAAAAACACACAAACTATTGCTTACGGTTTATATAAGCTATTCTAGAATGCAAGAACGCAGTAAATAAAATCCAGATTACACTAGATGCAATAAAGATACGAAAATCAAAGACAATGCATGCGATGATATGATTCTAAGCTACGAAGATGGGAGAGAAAGAAACGAACCAGACGATCCACTTCTGATGAAAGGGTTGAGAAGAGAAGATGGTTGATCTGGCTCCATACACACTGCCCCGACGAAGAAGAATAAGTTGCCGATGACAAAAGGGTTCGAAGCTTGAAGAAAAAGAAGAAGAGGACAACAAGGAGATAAAGAATCGGCAAAAGAGAGAGGAGAAGCAAGGGAGAGAGAGAAGAGGGAGATAAGAAGGAGGGGAAGCAAGAGGGCTGCTGGAAAAACATATTTTCAGCCCTTGATATGACTATTTATATTAGAATATTAGGTTAAAACATATCTTTCAAAACAAGTCTGATAATTTTTCAATAATTTCCAAAAAAGGTCTTTTGGAAAATGTGTTTCATAAAACCAAACTTCCTAAACTAACTAGGACTCTTACTTGAACTCTTCTAAACTAATTAAAACACTAATTAAAAATTCCTAAATTAAATAAAACACTAAAAAATGCAGGGCAAGCTTTAAAATATGTGATTTTTCGATAAAAATGATTTCAATACAGTTTCTCAAAACTAACGATAAAAATGGGGTTTTAAAGCAATTTTAACACAGATCATGCATAAAAAAAGATGAATAAAATGCCAAATGTATGCATGATCAGAAAGCATAGCCAAAATTTCTAAATTAAAATTGGTTAAACATTCTAGGTAGGTTACATGTATTTAAATACATCATATTTATTCATAAAGTAAATCAAAGTAAATTAAACGGTTCATCACATAAATAAAATTCATATATTCAGTCTTAAAGTTTAAGAATTCAAATATTGAATAATCAAATCATGTCGTCAAGATTCTTAATCATTGATTCATAAGGCACCTTCGTAGCATCCCACAACCACTAAAACTGCTCACTCATTACCTATATTTATTTAAAGTAGGGGAGTTAGATTTCACAAGTCTCAGTAGATTACACATTAATCAAGCATACATACATAAAATTCAGCATGCACGTAACCCTATATATTCAAAATGAGAACATGACAATCACATTGAATAAATTCAGATAGCACATCATCAAAACATATCATAAATTTACGTAAAAACAATAATATATGCATGCTTTTAGTAACAAGTATGATATGAATGCGATTGCATAATTGAAAAGTGTTTCTATTCAATTAATGCATTGTTTCTCTTGATTATAAAATCTCATCGGTACACATGAGTATAAAACAAAAAAATGCAGACCACTTGAGTGTTTATTATGCTTATGTATTTTAATTTTGCTCGAATGACTGACTGAGAAAAGCTCTCTTGGTTAGTTGTGGCCTCAAAAAAAGATTGATCATATACTTTTGCAAAAGGTTGAACATACCACTTAAGATAATATTGATAGTTCAAGACCCCTAACTCCCCTGGACCTAGGGGCCATCTAAGTTATTGCCACTCACAACATGTTTCACAAATTCAAGGGTCCAAAAAGTTTGTACCACCTACCCACTCCAAGGTGGACATGGGTCTTCTACTTCAGCATACTCTTGTAGGGCATACCTGAAATCTCAAAAAGGGTTATCTTTATTAGGCCATGAATCAATCCAATTATCACACAAAAATAACACATTATATCAATTTAATTATGGTTTCCCTTCAGAACCCCATGTCGCACATGTAATATAATATGCATGTATAACCCTGAATGCATTTCATGTGCATATTGCATGTTATCTAATTATATGCATTATGACATTGCATGCACATCATAAACACATGCAGTAGAACATAAACATAAGTTGAATATTAAATGAGGATGCATACATGATCACATGCAATATAATATCGTCACATGCTTAACAACATAACATAAAAGCATGTATAATCTTCATATTGTATGACATAAATATTCATGAAAACACATGGTCTCTAACAATTAGTGTGTTCATTTGGTTCAGTTCTAGAATCAAACCATGTCCCACTGGTCCACTTTTAGAACCAGGAGATCGAAATCACAAGAGATCCAACTCGAAACTTCAAGGACAAATTTAGCAGTCAGCATAAATTTTGTCATAGGCAAATCACAGTGAGTAAAAAATCTAAAATTTTTATAGTAGATGCACTGATGTGTTAGCTAAAAATACCCACAAACCTTGCCTCAATCAGAATTTAAAGCAGGGAGAAATAAATAATTACCAAAATTGGTTTTTCTTCTCCTCAATAGACCCATCTGATTCAATCCACTTGAAGAAGCCTCAACCAGTAACTTTACAGGGGAATAAAAAATCCTATAAAAATTATTTTAGGTAGATGGACATGTTTGAAACAATCTTCCACAAAGATCATGTTTAAACTTCACACCAACTTTGAATTAAAATTCATGAATCCTAGCCTATTTATGTTCTTAGACAGGCAATGTTCTAAAAATTTTTAGGTTTCAAAACCATCTTTCATGATTTTTAATTCACAAATCGTAATGAATTTGTCTCAAATTTTTATTGGAGGTTCTTCAATATGTAAACTTATACATATAAAATTTTTATCTATAAGCATAAACAAATTAAGATAAATAAATTTCACAAGGCCATGCAGTCGTATATAAAATTTTTGTCAGGATAGAAATTTTATTCCGACTTTTGGAGGTCATATTTTCTTATCCAGAACCCGAACAGAGTAAAAAAAAATTGAAACTTTCTATATGAGTTGAAAACGTCTCTATAAAATTTAAGATTTTTTTGGCAAACCATTTAGGTATACAATAAGGTTCTTGAAAAGTATCTAGGCCCATAAAAACATGACAACATGCCTTATCACACAAAAACTATATTTATTGCATGTTTTTATGAAAATAATCCACATAAACATGATTTTGCATGATTTTATTAAATATAACATCATCAATATCAGTCTAGGTATGAAACAATATGATTTCATGTTGTATAAAATTTAATTCGATGCACAAAATCATCTTGAATCACACAGAAACCATATTATCCAAAACAAGCATTCATACACTGAAACATGTACTATAAAATTAAATTTTATTTCAAAACAACCCACAAATAATCCACATGTATATCAGTTCTAACAAAAATATATTAAACTTAGGTTGAGCATAAATTAAATCAAGCACAAACCATAAATAAAGCTATGTAAACCGATTTTCTTGAAAAAGCCTCCCATAAACCTTAATCAATATGACTTACATGAATTTATTTATGATATTTAATTTCAATCATACGTAAAATCATGCATCTAACATGGATATGGTTCAAATTATATAATACATGAATCTCAGCATGAAACATAAGCACATATATTCTTGAAACCCATTTTCCAAAAAAAAAAACCATAAATCCCCCAAAATTGATTTTCATTATTTAGGGTTTATTTTACTTTTTTGAATTCTATTTTAATAAACATCATAAATATTGATTTCAAAAGGATTTTTACATACGGATCATGCTAAATACACATCCATCACAGATTTAAAATATCAAACATGAAATTGATTCCACAAAATAAACATGAATCCCTCCAAAATTGTTTTTTTTCAAAATCATTTTTGGAGAAACCATTCTACCAAGAACCCGATAATATCAGCCTCATTAATATGATTGACTGATAGACATGTGTTGTTGAGCATGTGTGGATCATCCACAACATGCACATGCATCCCAATACTATATACACATGCTAGAGTAAGTGTACCTACCTCGAAAAGGCAAAAAACATGAAACCAAACACTGAAATGAGATTCCTAAACTGTAGAGGATCTCCCCTCCTTCCCTACGCTGCACTACCATCGGAGGTTTAACCACACCAGCTACAAACCTCCAAGCTCCTTAAATGGAGGTCTGGACCTATGAAAACTTGAGGTAGGAAGAGGGAAGAGAGAGATTGTCAAATTCATGTGATGGGACGTTATGTTCTATTTATAATGTTTCTAAGATAATCTCTTTTCATATGGGTCTCGGTCCTCACCTCAAACTCTATCCTTCCAACCTTACATGGGGTTTGGTGATAGGGTGATATTTTGGGAGGCTTATAGACACAAAAACTCAACCGAATTCGATGTTTAAATAGTCAATTAAATAGCTCTAAAAATGTAGATCATCATAAAGATATTAAATTTAATTGTACGTGCATGGATTAGTTGAAAAAAAAAATAGTCAATGCCAAAAAATGATGATTTTTGTCCTACCATTAGGCATGGATTTCGACCGATGATAAAATGCTCAAATCAATACCAATTTGGAAGTGTAGATAGTCGATTCCGATGTCCTAAAAATGAAGAGCGTCAAGGTCAACTCCGATTTAATTTGTGAGCCACTGACCGACTATAATGTTCATCAAAATAATATTGATGATTTTTGGAGCATCCTATATTTGGGTCTTCACTAGGTCCAAATACCATATTTGACCCAATTAAGTTTTAAATGAATACTTAAACCTAAATTAAAATTAAATATCAATTTAAATACCTAACATAATTTTAAATCGCCATTAAGACCAAATCTTATTTTTATTTATTTAACAATCATGAAATATTCATAAAAAATTCTATGATATTATAGTTAAAGTCAAGATTGATGAGAGCCAATGTTCCTGATGAGGTTGATCCCTTCTCACTAGAGAAAGAAAGACGCTCGACTTGCGAATGAGGATCCCATATCTTATTTAACAAAACTAGATTTAGTTCAAAATACATCTTTGTCGAAACCCCATCAAGGAATCTGATTTTCGAGACTTGAGGAGAATAGGAATCTCTTTCCATTGGTATTCAGTGAAACCAAATAGGAGAATGTGGAATTATGGGGAATTGGATTCCAATTCTCGACAATTCCACAAATCCAAAGAGGCCCTAAGCGGCAATTAAGCATATGCTAATTTCTTGTGAGAAACTAATCTTATGAGAAAATGAAATTTCTAATATTTCTTACATTTTCTTTAAAAAAATGTCTAAATAAATATAATGAAAAAACAAAAGAAAAAATTCATAAATTCAATTTTCATATATTTTTTCCAGTCAAAATGTAAATATCATGCTAAGATACTAATATCTTCAATTAAATGAGAACATTATTATATTTTCAAAATAGGGGAATTTTGCCCCTTTTTAAACAAGTGACCAAATATCATAAAACTTTCAAAAATATGATGATATATGTGACAGTTAGGGTTGTGAACGGGTCGGGTACCTAACCCATTAGGATGTACTAGAACCTGCCCAAATAACAAGTGTCGGTTTCAGGTTTTTTTTAGATCATGAAAATGTAATCTCAAACCTGGATCCATCTAATTTCAAAAGTTTACTTTTACTTAAAATACATATAGAATACTCGGGTCAGGTACCTGGCAAAAATCACAACCCAAATCCGGCCAGCATATTTCTCGGGTCGAGTTTGGGTCACCCCGAATATTATTCAAGTCGACATTTTTTATGCTCATAGCTGGGAATTTGGGTTCGAGTCACAGATTGGGTACCTGGTACAAACTCAACCCATTGACAGCTTTAGTCACTGTACTTCTAATCTGGTAGAAAAAGGGCGATGATGGGTCAAATGAGGTTGGAGACAGATCCAACTCAAACAGGTTCAATCAGTGAGTCCATTTTCTTTTCGAAAGTCAAGCTGAACAGATTATATTTCTTTTCAAGGGCTTCATTTTATATGACCCGAACCCGCTCATCAACAACACATTGGTTGTCCTTTTTTTTTTTACTAGGCCAAGGGAAAACCCTATATCACTGACCGCCCATTAGCAGGCCTTTGGCTTGTAAAATTCTTAAGGTCTCCTTCCCCTATTGGGGAGTACACCCAGCTTCCATTTTGGGACACTTTCTCTAAGTTTTAGATTTGTGGGTCAAGGACAAGGTATGCTGGAACCAACTTAGGTTTCTTACCTTTTTCCAATTCCTAAGTCTGGCTGGGTCCCCTTCGGCGCTTAGGTCAAAGTCATGATGTCCTTCTGTAAGGACTCAATGGTATGACATGAGCCATGACCTAGTCAAGTCAACCCAGTCGGCGTACCCAATGGTTGAAAAGTTACAGCATCTTGACCCACTTGGGTTGCAAAGTGTGAGAACATCCATGTTTTGCTAGTTGAGCCAAGACTTGGTCGAAGTGGGTTGAGCCTTCTTAGAGACCAAGACCTCAAAGACTCGGACAAACTGTATACCTTCCTCAAACAAAATGAATCAATTTATACAGTTGAAATATGAACCTTGGTCCATTCAAAGTCAAAGGTGATGCTAATGAAGTTCAAATGAGTGGGATCTTGGTACCATATCCTAATATGGTCATAGGTTCTTACAAGAATAACCCCAAGAGACATAGTAGGGTGGGCTCCTTAAGAACTATAATGGGGCCCATTAAGTAGAATTAATATAAATATTAATCTTGGTTTAATGATAACATGTATAACCTACCTAATGGTTATGGAAGGGGTTATTGGGTTTAATTGACACTATCACTAAGTTAGTGGTAAAATTAATTCAATTCTCCATAAGTTGCATATATATATATATATATATATATATATATATATATATATCTATATATATATATATATATATATATATATATATATATATATAAAGATCATGACTATGGCATATAAGAATATAAAGCCATCTTTGAGTTCTTTTGGAGAATTCTGAAGAAACCCACTTAGAGATGAGCTAAAATAGCTCAATCAGGTACAGTGTATGGCTTCACTAGGTTGGAGGTTCAACCTCTCCTTCTAGCGCACGTGCCCCCATTATCCGGTAACCCTTCACGATATCTGGGACAGGGACCTAAAAGAATCCTACACTCAACTGGTTAGGTAGGTGGGGATAAAGCGTTCAAGTTGAAGGATGCTGCATGTTTCATAATAGGGAAGTAATTCCCTTGATATAAGGAGGGAGACCATGAAAGATTACGTGATTGGCATGGTGAGTACCCATGAAGATTTACACTGTGGAAGGTTTTAATATATTTATATGTAGGTAGGATCTATAACTACCAGCAGATAATATAGATAAAAAGCAGGAGGTATGCATGAGCAACTAGCCACAAGCAAACACTGCACAATGGATCTAGTTAAGAAAATCATTGCCTGCAATTCAAAATGTCAAAACCAATTTTATGATCTACCAAACATATTATGGAGTTAGAAATACCATGAATCACAACTACTTGTTTTTGGCAACAAAGGGAAACCTCGTTTCCGTCCCAACGCAAGGCTCCCACATATAGCCTTATTGCACTTGCATCAACAGCATCACTTTCAACAATGATTGTTTCATTACTGTAGATATTGATGATGTGCTGGAGGTTATTATAAGTACATTCTCATGCTAATTAGGATAGCCAGGGGAAATAGAGAAACGATGTTATCAAGTCTGTGAGCACAGAACCACAACGATCACATTCTACGTAAAATGGACACTTTTGACAGGTCCATGTCGCACTCGCACCAATACGAGGCCCATGTCGCACCCGCACCCGCACCAATGTGAATGCAACACTTGAACATAGCTTCCGTTGTATCAGGTGAAGTGGTCAATTTCTGTCTGAAAGTGAATTGAATTGACCATAACTAATTCTAGTTTTATCTATATTGTATACATAAATGCACACAGACATATACACGTATGTATGCATGTGTGAACCCTCACACCTAAGTTTTTTGAAATTGTCGTATTGTGCCCTCCACAGTCGCACCCGTAATTAAACGCATCTACACCTGCACCTGCACCTGCACCTATGTGATACGACCCAAAGGCCGACCCACCAAGCTTTGGCTATAGTTGCATGCACAAGGCCCAGCTCGGTCTCAATAACCACAGGCTGTGTGCTCAAGCCAATTCAGTTTAATTCCAAGATGTTTTTGGGATTTTAATAAACATGTAAAGGGTGTTCTCAGCAAGCACGGTCCAAACTACACCAAAGGACAAAGACGTCCAACTAATGGTAGTTTGAGTAGGTTGGTCTTTCGGACTGTAAGGGACACAATGAAAATTCATAGCATTGTAAGGGAAGGGATTTTAAAGTGAGGAAAGTTGGGGTCCAAGTCTTGAACTAGTTGGGGGTTTACTTCGGGTCTAAGGGGGAATACACAGGTCTGAATTGTGGGGTCTTTTGGAACTGGATCCAAGATCCAGCTTGAATGAACCTTAAAATCCAAGTGGTGACAAATTGTAAGGGGGTCGGAAAAATGAAATTGAATTGATGGGATTCCTCTCCCTCTCGTCTCTCTCTCCTTCTCTCCCTTCTCACTTTCTCTTATTTTCTTCTCCCAAATTCCTTCTCTCGTTCTTCTTAGAAATACAGATCTAGTGAGCTCTCTTAAGCGCTCTCTGGTCCGACTACAATTCGGAGTTACCTACTCTCTTTTGAGCTTCTGTTTGTGTTGCTGAAGCACTCTAGCATATATCGAGCTTGCAGGTGCCCATTTCAGCACACTGATATACAAACGTCGGAGCTCTCTATGCAACAGTGATTCTTTGAACTTCTGATCATCGATCAAACACAGATCTATCGTGCGTAAGACGTCCATCGCCTGGTTGTAGTGGCTCACCCATTCCCGGCGCGTCGTAACACCTTCTATGATATCTCTAAGTGCCAATCGTGGTTTTATATCTTTGGCTGACAAAGATGCCTAAGGGACAGGAAGAGGGGCACAGACGTGTTCCCAAACACAAATGTATGCAACTAACGAATATACGCTAACACAGGATAACGGAAGTGATGCATGACCTATCATAAAATGCAATGTGTCCTAAACAGTTAAATTCTAATGCATGCAACATAAATCAATACAACAAACTAGGATACGCTAACGACACTTAAAGACTAAAAAAATGACTAGGCCTAAGTAAAAAAAGACTATGTGCCGAATTTCAGAAACCTATTTGGGCACTCAATCGTTCTGAAATTAATCACCAAATGCATGCAAATATATTATTAAATTAATTTAAGAGTACAGAAAAATTCAGATTTATATAACACATTCAAACTCGTTGAGGTGTTTCACCGAACAATTGGTGAGTGCCTCAAAAGCAAAATTTTAACATGGTTTTTTCTAATTATTTCAACATGAAAAATTCATGAAATAAATTATGAACCATGTTCCAATAATCAAACTTCATGAAATTAAAATTCAAAAATATCAATTAATGTAAACACATCAGTCATAGGTAAATTGATTATTGGAATCTTCATATAAACGTCAAGATCTATGAAACACAAACACTTCTAACAGGATACCACACCTGTGTCGCACCCGCAATCATGCAGGTGCAACACTTGGACACGACTTCCTTTGTGTCAGGTGAAGTCAATTGCAATGACATCCATTTCTATCCAAAAGTAGATTAAGTTAACTCTAACCAAGTCGAATTTTATCCATATTATATATATAAATACATAAAACACACACACACACACACACACATATATATATATATATATATATATATATATATATATATATATATATATATATATATATATATATATATATATAGAGAGAGAGAGAGAGAGAGAGAGAGAGAGAGAGAGAGAGAATATATTAGGCCCCATTTCTCATTTTTCCCTACATGTTTTAAGTATTTTATGATAGATATGAACCATTAGCATGCTTGATTTAGTAGAAATAGACTCTTTAATCATGTTTTTTGATGAAAAAATATGTTTTTCTAAACCAAGAAAAACTGGTACCTTCATAGCCAATGATTTTGGATCATCAAAAAAACCTATATACAAATCAGATTCTGGACAAAAGTGTCATGGAGAGCGCCCGTCAGTGGACAATGGTGGAGAAATTTCAAGCACTTGTGTGATATTTATTTGCAAGCAAATGATGATATGTTTGAAGCCGATAAAATTAAGTTTTCATAACATAAGAGTTACTATGACTCCAATAAAGCGAGGAGGATAAATGCAAAACTATCGTGTATTGGAGGAAAGGGCAGCAGTAGAGTGGAGAAGACAATGAGAGCATTCTTGATATACTTTTTTAGCTCATACTTATTCATCGATAGTGATGCAAAGTTAGTTCATGCATCGTACATCAAACTGTTGGAAGACCTGGATCATGTTGATCAATATGCATGAGAAGAAGTCACACTTGCACACCTATATGCAAGTATCACGAGGAGCAAAAAAAAAGTTTTGCCGAGATGTTGGTGTTGTTGAATGTATTTATTTCTTCATTGTACATAAACTTTTAATTTATAGTTATTCTTATACAGTGTTTTGATACATATTGTGTATTAATCATTGTTGTGCATATTTGAATATAGGAGCACATATCCATTGAAAGGCCGCATATGCATGTTATTTACTCATGAATTTTCATGTACCGTAATGTGGAGTTGGTCATGCAACAAAGAGGGCCGTAATCGAAGATTGGTGGGTTCTCGCATGTCACGTGCTGAATGTGCTGCATCGCTTTGCAGGTTGACTAGGACAAACATAAATATTGTTATTGATATTTTGTATGTTTGTTTAATAAATGCATGTCTATAGGCCTAATCATAAAAGAAATGTAGGTAAACTGATAACCATAAAAGAAATGTCTTAGGTAAATGATAATGGTCAGTCGAGTCGTACGACAGTTTGGATTTGTTCAACAACTAATTAGACATCCTCGTGCAAATAGAAAATTTCTATCGCATGCCACGAAGGATCAGATGAATGATTATCCCCACGATATTCCTTTCTGAACTTCAAGACTGGTACGAGGGCAGTGAAGACATCAGTTTGTCGTCCATGACACGTGCCACTAATGATGATTTTATAGTCGCCCACCAGGTTGCATGTTCTTCAACAACAAAGAGAGTCTTTCAAGGATAGGAGAAAGTTAAAGAGAAGCACAAAAGAACCATAAATGGATTGAAGAAAGAGTTGACTATTGTATTTGAAGAAATTTGCATGCTAAAAAATATGATACATATTCAAGAGGATATGATACATACTTAAGCTAGCCTTTTGGAGAATACAAATAAGGTCATTGAAGAGCTTGCAATCACGACAATCACAACATCCTTAACAATAGAAATTCATTTGATTGTTTTTTATTTTTTTGTATATATTCAAAGATCAACATTATAACTCATTGATTTGTATATAATGTCATTTAAATGTTTTTATGAATGAATTTTTATATAGTCATTTGAATGCCATTGATTTATATATAATGTCACTGTTTAAACGATTTGAATGTTCAAACTAAAAGCACCGTTGAATGTTTAAATGATTTGAATGTTTAAAATAAAAATATTATTGAATGATTTGTATACAATATCATTGTTTATATGTTTATATATTTTCAAATCATTTGAATGTTTAAATGTTTTAAATGTCTATTTGTTTACACACACTGTTATTTAGATTGTTATATGCGAAAAACCACTTAAAAAATTGAAACCACTAAAATCACAAATACTTCATATATTTGCTTAAATATATATCCACTTAAATTGAAACCACTAAAATTGCATATAACATACTTTTTCACATATAACTTATAAATTCACAAAAATATATTTACGAAAATCCCACTGATTCTACTAATTCACAACAATTTGACTGTTTCACAAAAATCCTATTGTTTCATATAATTGTTAAAACAATTAAAATTGTAAATACCCAATTCATTTGCGAAACAGAAAGATTTTTGCAAACCAATATGATTGTCATAAAAATAGTCATGTAAAATTCTGAATTATACGCAAAAATATATAATATATGCAATTTTAGTGGTTTCAGTTTAAGTAGAGTTCCACAAATATATTTATGCAAAATATTGACATATGCAAAAATGTAGGATATTTACAATTTTAGTGGTTTCATTTTCACAAAAAATCATAAATAAATTTATACGAGTTTGTGAGGTCCGCATAAAAAAACCCGCAATTTTGGATTTAAGTGGAGTTGGACTTAACAGAGGAGCGGTACAATTTTATCATAATAAGGCCTCAATTCACAGTTGCAAAAAGTAAAAAGTTCCTAACCATGTCGGATATTTGCAATTTTGAACATCAAGAGAACATAAAAAATTATAAGGTTTTTAAGAAATCGGGTCAAATTATCCGTATAATATGGTCATTTGTGTGGAGAAGTGAAATTAGTAGTAGAATGGGTAAAATGTTTTGGAAGATAAGGCCAACTTTGTTTCAAAGGAGACATTTTAATTCTGATAGACTAGGCATATGCACGTTGTTTGATCGATACATTGCTTTCATCAGTATATGAGCTGAAAGGAGCTGTCTTTTTTTAGATACAGATTGCAATATGTAATTTTGTGGGTTATATACTAGTTGGCTACAATGTGTTTTGGGAATTGGTTGGGATTAAAGACAAAACGTAAGCAACGACTGATACAAGTGGCAAAATGATGTGGATTGGCAAACCGAAGCCTTGTTTCAAGTATTGGCCTTATTGCAAAAATAATTTCGAGTGCTAATAATATATGTGGCCTGCAGTACCAAAGGATTATGCAGAAACTGAGAAAGAGGCATGAGACCATAATGATACAGGTATCGAGACTGTGCAGCAGATCGAATGTATAAATGATTCTAACAGAACATCGGTTTGCTACAGTTGATATCCCACTTCAGCTGAGAGTAAGAAGCAAGCCTTCGAAGTGTTATAGCTGCTGTGAGTCTGGCACATATGTACATTCCTATGTGATAAGACAACACAATCAGTTGCAGGAAAATACGACGACAAAGGTGTGTTACAGTCACTAACTGCAGAAAGACAATGAGATTGTGGAACTCACAAAAGTATGGTTGTTGAGCTTATGCTGCTGAGAACAGAGGTAGAGCTAAATTTGCTATTAGAGTGTTGGAAGAATTCTACCACATTCAAAATTGCAGTATGAATTAATGAAATTCAGTGGTGCTACATTTGAACAAAGGGTGATCTGGTTCCATAGTCACAAAATAAAACTGATAACAGGGATCCCCTGTGATCATGTTGATAGAATGGAAATAGGCTGTCAAATTTCTTTCTTTCAGCTATAGTTTAATCACTGTGAGCATACCCCAACCCACGACTGCAAAATTGACAAGCTCCAGTGGGTGTGACCCGAAAATGTGGAAGCTTCAAATTGAAAAAGGAGTTGGCAACTGTCGTGAAGAGACAAGGAAAAACACATTGTTACCTGTTGTAAGAAACAACTACAGAATTAAAGGTGCAATCTTTCCTATTATTAAGATGCTGCAGTTAGTGTGTAATGATAAGAATGGTGCATTTCAAATGTCTAATATTTCACAAACCTATAGAATCAAGGAATTCGGATGACACCTGTGGACAACACTCAAAGCACAAAAAAAAAATTGAACATCAAATTCTGCTAGAGCCCACAGTCCATTCAAATGGGACAGAACGACCTTTGGAAGTGTGTTATGACCGAACTATTGGTGCTATTAAGAATGTTAAATGGCTCAGATGTGTTTGATCTAGATCAAAAGCTTGCAGAGAATGATAGATTTCAGCATGAGAAGTTTCACCAGATAAAATGCCAATACAAGAAAAAAGAGATTAGAATAATGGTGCATGTAAGGACCCAAATAGAAATTTTTTATCATGGTGGGAAGTTCAGCGGGTTCCAACAGCTTGGAGAGATGTGAAATGATTTGGATACACCCTACCTTGACCTACTGCCTTCTCACACTTCAACCGTCCAATTTGAGAAGGCTAAATCTATGACAAATTGCAAGAAATTACAACAAGAATGCAGTCACAGCAAATCTAAGACACCGATCGCCTGGTTGCAGTGGTTTGCTCACTCCCATCACATCGCAACACCTCCTACGATATCTCTAAGTGATGATCACTGTTTCAGATCTCCGCCTTCAATTCTGGCGACTTGAAGTGCAAATCTCAACAAATCAGAGCTCAGATCGACATCAGAAGCTCAATTGCTTAATTCGAGTTAGAATCAGCCCTAATTTTCAAACTTTGAGAGGCGATGTCAAGTTCGGGACCTATCACTATGTGACACAGATCACATTCATCTAATGAAATCTTTATAACTGTTATCTCCGTACCAACATCACCTTCAAAGTTGTCTAGTGGTTCGTTCTATATACTACAGGCTTCAAGTTTAGCATCAATATGTGATAATATCTTAGGCTATGGGTGCAGCACATTTTGCGGAACATTCCCTGAAATATCTGTTGAAACTTGGAACTCTTGCAGCTTCCAACAATGAACCATCAGCAGTTTTTTCTTCAGGATGCATATTTTCATGAACACTACCCCCCACATCATGTTTATCTTTGCAATTGTCAGCAGCTTGCTACCTGGATTCAAACGCAGTTAATGCCTCAGAATGATCCACTTAATTAGATCTTTCCCTTGACATCTTTCCCTCTGATCCTTCCCATCAAACCGGATAGAGTATAAAACATTAGTACTACTATCAAAATCCAACTGAAGAAGCCATAAAATGCAAGAAAAGGAAGTCACCTGCTTCTTGTTATAATCAAACACATGACCAATGTTGTGAAAAGCGTGAGGCTTAGCTAAACGCTCCACCAAAAACTGAGGCGCGTAAGCCTTGAGGCATAAAGCGCAAGCCTCACAAAAAAAAATTTGAAACTTAAAAAAACTATAAAAAATATCTAAAAATACAAATAAATAAAAAAATTGTTTTATTGATGAAGCAACAACCAATAAGAAATAAAAAATCTTAAATAAATACTAAAAAATATGTTATATAACTAAGAAACTGATTATATAATTGAGAAACTAATTATATAACTTAGAAACAAATTATATATCTGTCAGGATTAAAAACTGATTAAAAAAACTAAAAAGAATATAAAAAAATATAAATAAATAAATAAAATTCTTTATTGACGAAGCAACAACCAATAAGAAATAGAAAATCTCAAATAAATACTAAAAAATATGAGATTAACATGTAAAAGTAACTAACAAATTGATTATATAACTGAGAAATTGATTATATAATTGAGAAACTGATTATATAACTTAGAAACAAATTATATAGCTTTGAAAAAAACTACACAGCATAACAAGATCAAAAAATATATATAATGTCCTAACGTGTATGCATATCTATTTTCCACATAAATACACATAGATTTATATAATTAATTAAATATATAACATATACAATTGAGAAACTGATTATATAACTAAGAAACTGATTATATAATTGAGAAACTAATTATATAACTTAGAAAAAGATTATATAGTTGTGAAAAAACTACACAACATAACAGGATTGACAACAAAATATACAACATAACAGGATTACATAAAGGATTGGCAAGATTATCTACATAGCATAACAAGATTAATAGGATAGAAAAAAACTACACAGTATAACAGGATTGGCAACATAACTAAAAATGAAAAAAAGAAAAAAGGAAGGAAAAAAACGAAGAAGAAGAAGAAAAAAAAAAGAGTGGCAAGTGAGAGCTAAGAAGAGGAGGAGAAAAAAATAACAAGAAAAAAAAGAAAAGGGAAGGGGAAAGAAAAAGGGGAAAAAAGAGAAGAAGAAGATGAAGAGGAAGAGATAAAAAGAGAAAAAAAAGAAAAAAATTTGTGTACCTCTCTTCTTCTTCTTCTTTCTATCGGCAGAGAGAGAGGGAGAGCGAGAGACAGTGAGAGACTGAAATGAAGTGAGGATCTTCCACAAAAGTACTTAGATCCGCAAGAGAGTGTCTAGAGAGACACTTGAATATAACCCTTAAAAAGGGTATAATGGAAACAAAAAAAGAAATAAAAATAATCTTTATTGAAATGATAAAATGCTTAAGAAGCATTCAATATGTTTACAAGAGGGGATGCACCCCTTTATATACAAGTGAGAAAGGAGAGCTCTTAAGGAGCTCTCCTTATAACCGTTGGACTAGTCCAACGGTTATAAATGTAACCATTGGACTAGTCCAACAGTTACTTTACTAGTTAAGTTCTAAGTGGAACTTAACTAGTTAAAGTTGTCTAGTTCTATTAGAACTAGGCACTAAAAAACTAAAAAGAAAATAGAAAAAAATACAGGAAAAATAAAGAATAAAAATACATAAAAATATATATATATATAATAATAATAATAATAATAGGAATATTATTATATATATATATATATATTACATTTAACACTCCCCCTCAAACTTACGGTACAATGAGCGAAAGTTTGTCTAAGAGGAAGTGAAATCTGGGAGCAGCGAGCGGCTTTATAAAGAAGTCTGCTAACTGATATTCTAAAGTAATATATGGCAGATCAATTGTCCCATGTAGATATTCCTCTATGATGTAGTAACAATCCATTTCAATATGTTTGGTGAGTTCGTGAAATGTTCTGTTGCTTGCAATGTAGATCTCACTCTTATTGTCACAGCACATTCGTAAAGCTTTTGTTGTTCCAGTTCCCATGTCGGCAAGCAGACGTCGAAGCCAAACTACTTTCATGGTCATGGTTGCCATGGCTCGGTATTCGGCTTCGGTGGATGAGAGAGAGACCTTCTGCTGCTTTTTGCACCTCCACGAGATTAAAGATTCACCTAAGAAGACACAAAAACCAGTGGTTAAGTGTCTGTTATTGGGATCACCTCCCCAATCAACATCAGTATATGCAATTAAATCAAGAGAGGAAGAGGAAGACAAGAAAAGTCCTCGTGAAAGAGAAGACTGAATGTATATGATAATACGCATGACTGCTCCCATGTGAACAGAGGTGGGAGCATGTTGGAACTGGCTTGCTATGTAAACAACATGTGCTATGTCTGGTCTGATAATGGATAGATAGAAAAGTTCCCCGACAAGCTCTCTGTAAGGAGTAGGATCTTCAAGAAGTTCTCCATCATTAATCTTCATTTTAACATTGACAACTTCTGGAGTGTCTACTTTCTTTATCATCTGTAATTTCAGACCTGGAAACAATGTTAAAAGCAAATTTAGTCTGAGATAATAAATATCCCCTAGGAGAATAGGCGACTTCAATGCTTAAAAAGTATCTCAATAAACCTAATTCAGACATTTCAAAGTGAGATTTGAGAAGTGTTTTGATGTTTTCAACTCCCTGTTTATCGCTTCTGGTGATGATCATATCATCCACATATAGAAGAAGCATAATAATTCTTGCATCAGAATTCTTAATAAACAAAGCAGTGTCAGTCAAACAGAATTGAAAACTAATATCAAGCATAACACAACTAAACATATCATACCAAGCTTTTGGTGCTTGTTTAAGGCCATAAAGATCTTTTTCTAAGCGAAGAGTTTTACCCTTAGGAATTCTAAGACCTGGAGGGGCTTCCATGTACACTTCTTCAACTAGGTTTCCATTTAAAAATGCATTTTTGACATCCATCTGAAATATGAACAATTTCTTCATGGAAGCTAAAGCAATTAAGGTTCTGACAGTTGTCATACGAGCAACAGGAGCAAAGGTTTCTTCATAATCAATGCCACATTCTTGGGCATAACCTTTGGCTACTAATCGGGATTTATATCTTTCAAGAGTGTCATCACTCTTGGTTTTAACCTTATAAACTCATCGACATCCTATAGGTTTCTTGCTTAGAGGAAGGTCTTGAATAGTCCATGTAGAAGTTTTTTCAAGTGCATCTAACTCAGCTTTCATGGCTTCTATCCATTTGATATCAATTTTGGCTTGAGAGTACGAAGATGGTTCCTCGTATGAGTGAATTAATGCAATGACTGCCCTATATGTAGGTGAGAAGGATTCGTATGACAAATTTTTCTGGAGGCCTCGAGACTCGGGATGACCTTCTGGTTGGAATGTCAGAATATCTTTCAAGTGCACATGAAAGATTAGGTTCTCTTCATCTGGAATATTGTATACTTGTGTCTCTATGGACTTCTTCATTGTTAACATCATGATCAAGATCAATAATACCTTGATTATTATCAAAGCTATAGTCAAGATCATATTCATCAGATTTAGATGTCAGATCTAACAAAAAAAAGTACTCAGTAACTTTCTTTGGTTTTTTAAAATCAAAGAAGCTTTCTTTTTCTAAAAAGGAGACATTTCTTGATACATATAATATGTCATTCTTGAAGTCAAAACACCTATAACTTTTTTTATTTTATGTATATCCTAAAAAGGCACAGGGAATCACACAAGGAGAAAGTTTATCATTTTTGTTCATAAATATAAAACACTTGCATCCAAATACTCTCAGTCTAGAGTAATCTGGAGAAAGGTTCACAAGTTTTTCGATTGAAGTTATATTTTGCAAAGAAGAGGATGGCATTTGATTAATCAGATAGGTGGCAGTTAAGGCAGTATCTGCCCAAAAATCTTTTGGGATTTGATTTGCTATTAGTAAAGTCCTAGTGGTTTTCATAATATGGCGATGTTTACGTTTTGCCAACCCATTTTGTTGAGGTGTGTATGGGCAAGACCTTTGATGTGTGATGCCATGTAAGTTAAGGTAATTTTTAAAATCTATGGACAAAAATTCTCTCCTTGAATCTGTGTGAAAAATGAAAATATTATTTTGAAACTTATTGTTAACCATTTTATGAAATGTCTGAAAGTATGAAAATACTTCAGACTTATGCTTAAGAAAATAAATCCAAGTATGTCTGAAAAAATCATCGACAAAGTTAACATAATAGGCAAATCCACCTTTAGAAATTATTGGTGCAGGACCCCAAACATCCAAGTGTACTAATTCAAGTGGTCTTGAAGAAACAAAAGTTATGTTCTGAAATGATAATCTTTTCATTTTGCCAAGAATACAATCTTTACAAGTAAAATTTTCATAATTACAAAATTTTTCTAGATTTGAAAAATGTTGGATTTTGGCTATATGTGGATGACCAAGTCTTTTGTGCCATAACTCCAACTCGATTTTCTGAATGTTATAACAAAAGACATTCTTCGGCATTTCCAAAAAATCCATGTAATAGATTTCTCCTTCTCTACGGCCTTCCCCAGTCATCTTTCCTAACTGGCGATCTTGTACCCAACAACCACGGGAAAAAAAGAAAATATTACAACTATGGTCAGATATTTGAGAAACAAATAAGAGATTCAAATTTAATTTGGGAATATATCTGACTTCTAGGATAAAAAATTTCTCTGTTTTATGATTTTTTTCAAAATTTCCTATTCCTTCTATTTCTAGAGAAGTTTCATCAACTGTAAATACTTTTGACACACTTGATTTATTTTTAATACATTCGGATAAACTTTTATTATTTGGAGTCATATGGAATAAAGCACCAGAGTCAAGTAGCCAAGAGAAGTTATCTGGATCAGAAAAAGATAAAGCAACTGCCACAGTCGAAGCTTTAGATAAAGAGGAAGCTCCTTTGATGAGTGGTTGGAGAATCTCCATTAGTTGGGCCATAGAAACTGGTGCATCTTGATCTTTGGGCTCCGATACAGCAATCACAGTTCTCTTTTCTCTGAGTTCTTTAAGCTTAGGACACTGAGGTCTGTAGTGTCCTGGTTCATGACAATGATGAGAAATAACCTTTTTCTTGTCATAGTCACCACATTGTCGATTAAAGTGAGGTGGTCTGTACGAACGTATATGATTACCCGGTCTAGATACTGCTAGAATGGATTCATCTTCGGATTTTGGAATATTCTTCTTTATTCTGTTTTCCTCCATAGTTAGTTCCTCTATAGTATCGACAATAGAGAGGACTTTTCCCCGATGAAGAAGAGCCGACTTAGTTGACTTGAATTTTGGTCTTAAACCGTTTACAAATTGATAAAAATGCTCCATATCAAGTTGTCTTTGACAGAGCTCAATGTCCTCACGACAATGCCATTTTGGCTCTAAAAGAGCTAATTCTCCCCCAAAGTTCAGACAATTCATTGTAATACTCTCATATGGTTTTGTCACTTTGAGTAATAGACCTAACTTTTTCTTGAAGATTGCACACATGTGCAATATCTTTGAGGGAATACATGTTTTTGAAGTATTCCCAAGCCTTATCAGCATGCTCAAACTTAGCAAGACTAGAGCATTTTTTGATGTCAACGCTATTGATTAGCCATGACATGATTTTTGCATGCCCTATCCGCCATTCCTTCTAACTTTTTTCATAGTTAGCCAAACCTTTGCTTTTCTCTCCTTTGGTTAGGAGAACCTCTTTATCACCTTCCATTTTGGTGAGGAATAGTTTAGGTTCTAAATCAGAACCATCTACTATTCTCCAAAGCCCCTTTCCCCATATGTGGTGCTTCATTATTGAAGCCCACATTACATAATTTGTGTCATTTAATTTCATGGGTATGATGGTGATTTTATTATGATCATCCATCTCTTACAAGGGTGATAAAGAGAGAGAAAAAGATGAAAAAAAGATAAAGAGAGAAGAAAATGGAGAGTAAGAGAACACAAACTCAATATTTTGTTGCAACGAATCTTCCTTTCTTCAAAAAGAACTTTAGGAGCATCAACCAAGGTGATGAAACACCTTTTCAATCTTGGCATGGAAAACAAAGCAAGAAATCTTCATGATATAAGATGAACCTTGCTTTGATACCATGAAATGAAGTGAGGATCTTCCATAAAAGTACTTAGATCCGCAAGAGAAAGTGTCTAGAGAGACTTGAATATAACCCTTAAAAAGGGTATAATGGGAACAAAAAAAGAAATAAAAATAATCTTCATTGAAATGATAAAATGCTTAAGAATCATTCAGTATGTTTACAAGAGGGGATGCACCCCTTTATATACAAGTGAGAAAGGAGAGCTCTTATGGAGCTCTCCTTGTAACCGTTGGACTAGTCCAACGGTTATAAATGTAATCGTTAGACTAGTCCAACAGTTACTTTACTAGTTAAGTTCCAAGTGGAACTTAACTAGTTAAAGTTGTCTAGTTCTATTAGAACTAGACACTAAAAAACTAAAAAGAAAATAGAAAAAATACAGGAAAAATAAAGAATAAAAATACATAAATATATATAATAATAATATGAATATTATTATTATATATATATTTTACATTTTAACAGAGATGAGAGAGCAGGGAGTAGGGAGAGCAAGAGAGAAGAGAGAGTAAGAGAGCGGAGAAATGAGAGAGTAGGGAGTAGAGAGAAACGATAAAGCATAGAGCAGGAAGAGCGAGAGAGCAAGGAGAAACGAGACTAAAAAAAGGGAAACCCCCGACCCTAATTAGGGTCGATGCGCCTTGCCTTGAGGCGTATGCCTCAAGGGCTTTGCGTTTTTTATATGCACCTCAAGGCACAAGGGGCCGCGCCTTGAGGCGAGGCACGATAACAACACTGGGTTTTACTTATCACAAAGATGGTAGTTGTTTGAACCAACAGGATGAACAAATGTAAATCCTCAACGCATGGGCCTAATAGTCTGGATAAAAATCAGCAAAGTGGAGGATCAGATGAATGGTATCAGGTAAAAAAAAATGGCCCCCAAAGATAATGGAGAAAGAGAACGTGCCTAACACTAACAAGTTTATAATGCTGAATGAAGATGTCATGGAAGTCTTAGAAGATGCATGTGAGAAAGGCCTAAATCTAAGGGACATCCAACCAAACTATTCAAATGCCTAAATCAGGAATGTGATGATAGCATTGCTAATGCTCAAGAGCTATGTCACAGAGATTTGGCCAACCAGGTGGCGCACCCACGTCGATGCGATGTGACGTGATGTGGGTGCGATTATTGGTGTGGTCAACCCGACCCTGAGTGCGGTCAACACACCTAGGGTCATATTCATCTAAATTTTAGACTTAAAAAAAAATTATCGCCTGATGAAATGGGCTTGAGCCTAAGGATTAGGGTAAAACTGTTTTGCCCTCTTTCCTGTCTTCCGAGTTCCAACACTGCTGAGCTGCGACACCTCGGCGCCAACGACGCCTACTACCCCCGGCAAGCGCGAACTCAGTCTCCATCTCCAAGGTACGTTATTCTCTCTCGTTCTCTCCTTCAATCTATCTCTCCACTAGTCTCAATATCTCGGCTACCTCTCTCTCTGAGAACACCAACCATCAATCCACCTCGTCGGCCTTATTCTCTGCAATGTTAAAGTACCTCATCTCATAGATACTCCGATCTTTGTTGGATGCAACAAAACACAACCAATCTCTTACATTGTGTTTATGTAAGTACTTCTTTGTCGAAAAAGGAACCAAAAGCTAGCACTATCATGTATTGAAACCAAATGCACTGACCATGCTATATCTTGAAAGAAAGCGTTTAATAAAGGAAATTATTTGAAGGTTCACTTCTTACTTGCATAATGTGACAGATACAGTTCTTTTGCTAGACTGTTCCTTTTAATTTGGGCAGTGCACACTAAGATATAAGGCATTACCTACGGTTATTTGCATCAGACCCATGAAGGTCAGCTTGCAATTCTTGTGGTTTGACAGAATTTCACACACACATGCAACTCTATTTCCCAAAATTTGCAAAGAATATGTTAGATTTATTTTATTTTTCATGAATGTATTTCACTTCCTTCTTCCAAGAGAAAGATCTTTATTTTTGCTTCATTTTTTTCAAGTCTTGGATGCATTTTTTGTCTATTGAAAATAATCAAAAGTAGGATACTTTTTCAAGTTTCAACACAAGACTCAAAAGTAATGAATAGAATAGAATTATAGATTGTTAATTTGATTTATTGCATGCATGATGATGAATTGATTTGATGATATTATGATAATTGTTTTTTATTTCATTAGTGTTACTGATATACTGTTGTTAACTGTTAAAACTTAAAAATTATATATATATATATATATATATATATATATATATATATATATATATAATTTTTTATATTTTTTCCCTCCTGCACCCCTGCACCCCCGCACCCAAGTTTTTTTAAAGTGTTGCATCCCCGCACCCTTGAAAAGAAACATTTGTGGATCTGGATCCAATCCAGACCCATATCCATATATGGGTTGTGCTATGTTGTAATTTTAAACATTCATTAAAGGGTATTTTTGTACCCTAATCTTTGGAATCTTTATATATATATGCCTTGAATAGATTAGTCACGAGTGAGAGAATCAGCCGTGACTTTCTGCAGCCCTCTTTTCTTCTTTTCTAGCTTTTCTCCTTGCGCAGGTAAACTTGGAGTTCACCTTTTCACATGGTATCAGAGCAGTAGCCTGGGATTGCTTCTCCAAACAGGACTGTTCAAAGAGATCCTATGTTCCAAGCCGAAAATTTGTGAGTTCAATATATCTCATCTGCGTCTTCTCCAAAACTGCGTCTTTCAATCTGCGTCCTTTTTCTAAACCCAGAATCAATCTGCAATTTTCCCTCTTGAATCCTTTTAAACCCAGACCTCCAATCAATCTGCGTTCATCTTCTTTAATCAGCATCTCATCATCTTCTTAAATCAGCATCTTAGCATATTTTTGTTTCTTTAATCGACGATTTCTGAAACTTTTTCTCTAAAATCAGGAACGTCTCTCAACTTCTATCTTCTTCTTCTATTGACAACAATCTTTGATCCTTTAAAAGGACCATCAATCTGCTGTTAATCTGTTTTACTTGAAATTTTTCTGTGTTATCTATATCATTCTTGCTATTCGAGATTACAGGATTTGTTGAAGACTAGTTATATTCATTCAACAAGGTATATATTTTTTATCCATCTGAAACAGATTCAGTGTTGACAGCATCAAACCTCTTATGTTTGCTGACCACGACAGGATATAACCTTTTTGGTCAAATTTCTGAAAAAGAAGAAGAAGAGGAAAGTCGTTGATTCTCTTATCTATTAACTGAATCTGGTTCGAAAATTCTCCTTTTTTCTTTATTCTCAATCACTTGTGTTACCCTCAATGGATTCCTTATTCTCACAAATGCCTCTTTCTTCTAATTTTCTTAGTCAACTCATCTTTGAGAAGTTAAACTATAGCAATTTCTTGACTTGGAAAAGACAGATCGTCCCTTTTATAAGGAGTCAAGATCTCTCTAGACATCTGGATGGGTCAATTCCAACCCCTCCAGAGTTTATCTTGCAAGAAAAGGAAGATGATAAAGGGGCATCCTCTACTGTGCTTCTCAAAAACCCAGATTATATTGCGTGGATGAAGAGAGACCAAGCATTGGTGGCATACATCACCTCTACATTGTCACAAGAGGTTCTTGTACCCATCCCTGATGATTGTTCAGCCAGGGAATTGTGGAATAAGTTACTTCAGACATATTCGCAAATATCTGAGGCTAAAGTTGTGTTTCTTAAGCCAGAATTTCAGATGTTGAGGAAAGATTCCATGTCGTTCATGAAATACTTAAATAAAATGAAGAGTATCACGGATCAGCTGGCTATCGTGGGATGTGTGATTAATGACAAAGACAAAGTACAACAAACTCTAAGCAAACTGAGGCCAGATTATCATGTTCTGATGACGTCATTATTATGCCTCCCAGAGCTTCCTAAGTTCAAAGATCTATGTGCAAAATTGTTACAATATGAGATGAGTCTGAAGGGGTTTTCCAAAGAAAATCATGTGCAATCTGGGACTGAAGTTCTTGCTACAGGGCTAATTTATGGCAGAGGAAGAGGAGGTGGTGCTTTTCGAGGCAGGATTGGACAGAGAAGACCTGGTTTTGGGGTTCATGGGCTACTCCCAACGCCCAATGTTTCTTCCAATTTGCAAAGTCAAAGGATCATTCCTACCTGTTTCTTATGCAACAAAATGGGACATATTAAAGCAAATTGTTGGTTCAATCCCCAGAATAAAGGAAAATCTTTGCAATTAGAAGCCAAGAAAGACACAGAAAATTCAAAGGCTGGGGGAGAAGTAAAAGAGTTACTATTGGTAGCACTAGCAAGGCTAAATATGAAGCAAAATGATAAAGGCACTTGGTATGTTGACTCAGGGGCAGTAACCCACGTTTCAGGTGATGCGGATAAACTCTTAAACCTTATTCCTTATGTTGGTAGAAATAGCATAGTCACAGGAGATGAGACACACCACTCTATATCACACATTGGAAATGTTGTTATACCCATGTCTAAATCTTCCCTTCAACTTCCAAATGTTCTTCATGCACCAAATATTCAGAAAAATATTGTTTTTGTGTCAAATGATATTAATGCTTTAGTTGAATTTACTCCCTCTTCTGTTTATGTCAAGGATCTTCGCACGAGGGAGACATTCGCTGAAGGAAAAAGATGAGACAATATTCAAGAAAATCCCTCTTCCAAAGTTCATTCCACTTGTTCATCGAAGCTCTATCAGCATTCATCATTAGTCTCATCTGAGTTTGTGTTCGTTATTTTTTAATGTAATAAGCCAATCCTTTGGCACAGTTGATTGGGTCATTGTGGTCGTCATTTCATTGAAAAACTTGTCTCAAATAATTTGATTTCTAGGTCTAGTCTGGGTTCAGAAATAAGTAAAATAAAATGTCTGAG
Source organism: Nuphar pumila (assembly GCF_984573655.1). Lineage (NCBI taxonomy): Eukaryota > Viridiplantae > Streptophyta > Magnoliopsida > Nymphaeales > Nymphaeaceae > Nuphar > Nuphar pumila. The sequence continues at coordinate 83,964,223 of NC_143260.1, read as the reverse complement.
TTGTCATTTATGTAAGAGTCATGTTTTACCCTTCAATTCAATCAATAGAAGAGCTTTAAGACCTTTTGAGATCATATGTTCTAATGTCTGGGGCCCTACCCCAATTGCTTCTGAAAGTAGATATTACCTTATCTTTGTTGACAATTATTCACGTTACACTTGGATATTCTTTATGAAGCATAAATCAGAAGTCTTTGGAATATTTCGAAAGTTCTATTCCTTTATCAAAAACCACTTCTCAAAAAACATCCTACATTTTCAATGTGATGAAGGGGGAAAGTTCTCTTCTAGTGATTTTATTGAATTTCTCCAGCATAATAGAATAAGGAGGAGAGTGTCTTGCCCACAAACACCTCAGCAAAATGGGATTGCTGAGAGGAAGCATCGACATATTGTTGAGAGTGCAATGAGCATGATGCATGATAGTAATCTCCCTATTACTTTATGGACAAAGGCTTTTCACTCTACAGTGCATGCAATAAACCTCTTGCCTTTATCACTGTTGGAAAACAGATCACCATACTTTACACTTGTTGGCATCCATCTTGATTACCATGAATTACGTGTTTTTGGATATGTTTGTTATGTGCACATTGATAGCTCATTAAGGCATAAGTTTCAAGACAAAGCCTTGAAGTGTAGATTTGTGGGGTATGCAGATGAATATAAGGGGTACAGGTGTTATGATCCTTCGAGTAAACACATCAAAGTGTCGAGAAACGTTATTTTTGATAAGATGAACTTTGATAATCAACCAACTAACCCCTCTGGCTCATGTTCCAATGTTGAGGTATAATGTCCATGGCTAAGCTCCGAACTCTTCTCCAACATTAATATTGAATGCCCTCCAGACTGCAGTCAGAAGGATGCATGCGAGGAGTCAGAAGATGCATCACAATCAAAAGAGGTTGATGGTCAATCCTTGGAAACGGGAAGGTATAAGGGAATCGTCTACACTCGACATGAGAAGGATCTTCCACCCATCTTTACTCTCTATACGAACCTTAATATGCCTCCTACTTCCTCACAAATGTTGTCGGTCAAAAGGTCTACTCAAGCTCGTCACCCACTTGACAAATGGGTCAGCATAAAAAAAAATTCACTGGATTATCAATTATTTCTGACAACCATAACCAAAGAATATGAACCTCTCACCTTTTATCAAGCTGCCAACTCAAAGAAGTGGATTGAAGCGATGAATGAAGAAATGAAAGCTCTACATGAATGTGGTACTTGGGAGGTTGTTCCCAGACTACCAAATAGAAATGTAGTCGGATCGAAATGGGTGTACAAGATTAAATATAAACTTGATGGGAGTATTGAAAGGTACAAAGCTTGACTTGTTGCCAAAGGATTCCCACAAGAGCAAGGACAGGATTTTGATGAAACTTTTAGTCCTGTGGTAAAAATGGGGACCATTCGAATTGTGCTGGGTCTAGCTGTTGAACATAGATGAATATTAAGTCAGCTAGATGTTAAAAATGCCTTCCTGCATGGAGATCTCAAGGAGGAAGTTTATATGGAGCAACCCACAGGATATGCAGAACAAGATACTGACCAATACGTGTGTAAACTGAAACAAGCGATATATGGTTTAAAACAGGCATCTCGTTCTTGGTTCAAGAGTTTTTCACTTGAAATACAGAGACATGACTTCTCTAGGTCTCTTATTGATCATTTATTATTCATCTAAAAGAAGCAGAGTGTGACCACACTCCTATTGATATATGTAGATGACATCATCATTACAGGTAACTGCGAAACTCATTGAGGAAGCAAAGAAATTGTTGAATCAGAGATTTAAAATGAAGGATCTCAGAGATCTACGATATTTCCTTGGGGTGGAAGTTGACAAGACATTAATACACTTACTCTCACTCAACACAAGTACACAGTGAATATTTTCAGTAAAGCGGGTATGATGAATTGCAAACCCTTGGCAACCCCAAGTGTCGTGCATCAGAAACTGAGTTCTAAAGAGGGAGACTTATATGAAGATCCTACTAGATACCGCAACATAGTAGGTATGTTACAATACCTAACATTCACTCGACCTGATATAGTGTATTTTGTCAATCAGGTATCTCAATTTATGCATGAACCTTATACATCATATATGGAGGCAGTTAAGAGAATACTAAGATATCTAAAAGGTATTGTCAGCGATGGCCTTGTGTACAGAAAGAGTGAGCTGAATCAAGGCGCCCATGAGATCATTGTTTATGTTGATGCTGATTGGGCAGGTGATCCAGACGAACGTCGATCGGTAACTGGTTATTGCAGTTTTCTTGGGTCAAACCTAGTTTCTTGGAGCCGTAGAAAGCAGAAAGCCATAGCTAGATCAAGCACAGAGGCCGAATATAGAGCAATGGCTTCCGCGACTGCAGAGGCTACATGGATAAGACAGCTCCTCACAGAGATAGGAGAATCGATTGCTCAATCATTTCTACTATGTGACAACCAAAATGCCATCAATATGTCTTTCAATCCTATTTATCACAGTCGAGCAAAACACATTGAGATAGATCAACATTTTGTAAGGCAAAAGGTCGAAGAAAAAGAAATTGAGCTCAATTTTGTCCGAACAGAAGAACAAGTTGCAGATATATTCACAAAAGGATTAACAAATGACAGGTTTTGGATGTTAAAAGGCAAGTTGTTTATGATCCAAGATCATGTACAACTTGAGGGAGGATGAAAAGAATCGTTTATGGATCTGGATCCAATCCAGGCCCATATCCATATATGGGTTGTGCTATGTTGTAATTTTAAACATTCATTAAAGGGTATTTCTGTACCCTAATCTTTGTAATCTTTATACACATATGTCTTGAATAGATTAGTCACGAGTGAGAGAATCAACCATGACTTTCCACAACCCTCTTTTCTTCTTTTCTCGTTTTTCTCCTTGCGCAGGTAAACCTGAAGTTCACCTTTTCACAACCCTCACCTGTGTGACATAGCTCAAAAGCAACCAAGTATGTTGATTCATGCCGATATGAAGGAGCCTTCATTAGGGTCCTTAGAGAATTTTTGTCATCAGAATTTACAGTTATTGTCCTCTCATGGAATGTGAGAGGCATGGGACGTGCCTGGGTTAGACAAGAAATCTTAGATGTGTTGAAAAAGAACGAGTGTGACATGATGGAGCAATCGGTTCTTGGTTGTCACATGGGTGCGGGTGCGACACGGGTGCGGCGCAATTTCAAAAATATTGGACACAGGGACTCGGCTATATATATATATATATATATATATATATATATATATATATATATATATATATATATAAAACAATCATTTTTTTTAATTTTTTGCTCTTAAAATGGACAAAAATAGACTCGGTTAAAGTTGACCGAGTCCAAAATGTGGACGGACTAGGCTCCGGTGTGTTGACCGACTCCGACACTTGGTTGACCGTGTTTGTCCCATGTCCGTGTCTGCACCCGTGTGTCAGGGCGTGTCGACGCGGGTGCATCGACCCCCTAGCCGAGTCCGTGTGACATTGGTTCTTGGTTATTTCAAAAGCTTATAAGGTTTCAAGTGTATCTGGATTCCTAAAGATTGCAATGTAATTACTATTCAGTTAGAGAAGCTAGGAGTCCTGGTCTATAATCAGTGTTGGAAGGACAAACCACTTGACTGGTTTCCTTCTAATACTTGAACAGTCTTGTATTGATCTCATGCAACTGGTGGGGATCTGCCTAACCCCAGCTTGCAAAAAAAAAAAAACAATTATAGCGTCAAAACTAGGATATGGGATGCCTTTTGCCTTGGCAATGCCATACTATTTCCTCTCCCATCTGAACTCCTTTACAACCATTTGAAGATTGGCTATGAACATGGAACCAAACTAGCGATTTCAAATCACGGACCTGATTGCACTCAAAGAAGCATGCACTTTCTCAATTGATAGTTGCTGATTTGCTGCAACACATACTAACTAAATTAAGCCCTATTTACAATTATATCATCCTTTTTTATACTTCCAATCTATTTGTATTTCATCTACAAGATTTGCTGTAAAACAATGGGATACCTTAAGGAGAATCAATGAATTATCATAAAAGAGCTTGTCCTCAAAATCTTGAAACAGCACCAGTATTGAAGACTCTTCAATCAAATGAGCTGTAATCACGTTAGGTTACCTAGTGTTTTGTAACAACTTTCTGTTATATCGTGTAAACCGTGAGGCCTATAAATAAATGCTTTTGCGTCTAAGACTGTGTTTTCTTCGTAGCCACTGTTATCTTTATTATTGTTATCGTGCTATTTTTAAGGGTATACCTCCCTCCACCTGACTTTGTTTTTAAATGCTCGGAACACTGTTTCATTCCCACCGTTCTAAGGGTGTGTGTGGAATGCAGATACAACATTTCTGGGACGGGCCGCATCCAGCATTTGTAGCGATGCACATTCCGCGTGACGGGCAAAACACGCAATCAAACACACCCTTAGAAGGAGCATTCGACTTGCGGACAGCCATGGACAAGGATACACAAAATCCTTTTTTTTCTTTTTCAAAAAGTGTCTAGGGTGTGTTGTCGTCCCCTGTTCTAGGAGGGAGGGCAGAACCTCCCCGGACACTAAAATGCATCCTAGAGGGATGCTTTCTCAAAGGTGTCCGCACATATCACGTTCGCGTGTGGGCCCTAGTCATTGCATGGACGGTGGACATCACCGTCCACACAATCAAATACCTTATTGTCTCTGAAACATAGATGTTTTGCATTAGGTCATGCCCTGTTTGTCTAAATGACCAAATTTGTGTGGCCTTTCAACATGAAACAACTTATTTTGAGCGACATTTTAGGAGGGAAAATAAATGAGACCACAAACCGCTTGAGAAAATAAGCTAATGTTTTGAAAATCCTCTAACAAGAATTGCTAGCATATGCAATGCCTGATCTCTCAGAGGCTGGTTAATCAACAGAGTCCAACCATATGACAGCAGTATGGACGGACCAAATTCCCCTCCCTTACTCTTTGAAAGTAGTGCCATGTAATTCCTATGCCATCACATAAATACACAAGGAAGAAGACACATCACATAAATACATAAATTTCTTATCACATAAATACATAAATTTCTTACAGTAACAGCCTCAGTTCTTGAACTCTCATCACATAAATACATAAATTTCAAAATCGACTGAAAATGTCCAAATAATGGTATTAAATTCCCTTATAACAAAAAATAATAAGTATCCACTTGGATTTCCAAGTTTTCACATTCATTCAAATAGTTGATACTCGTCAAATGGAGAAGGAAACTGCAATAATTTCAGACTAAAAATTTGGAAAATTAGCTATTGATGCCCAAAACTTTCTACCCCAGAAAGGAAGCTTTCAAAGATTTAGCATTTTACACATCCCACCCATTTAGCCACCTGCAAATCCTAGCAGAAAACTCCAAGCGATCTAACAGAATTCGTCCAAAAATTCTTATTCAAGTAACAAAAGCGCGCGCACACACACACACACAAATTGTGACTGGGTTGATTTCACCCAATATTTTGGACAGTGTGCAGATCTGCATATGAGCCAACTGGAGTTGTACCTGGAACCAAGCTGTTCACATTCATGTTAGTGTCCATTATGACAAGTTCAATGTCAATTACCCCATGTTCACATTCATCCCGTGGAGGAAGCATGTGCATGGGGGATTCATTACGTCAATCCAAGGAGATGATTTTTGTATGACGGACAATAATATGAATAAAAAGAGAAGAGACAATTCTCACGAGAAAAAAGAAAAGAAAAGAAAAGAATGAAAGATGATAAAAAAGACATGGAGACCGATCTCTGTTGCCAATGCTCTACTACTCTCTTTTCTTTATGGATAATCCAAGGGACGACACCTGACACACACATCACCGACCACACATTGGCTAGTCTCCGGTTCGTAAAACCCTTGAGGGCTCCCCTGCCCACCGGGCCCAGCTTCAATCTTTAGGCAAGGGATGCCACCATGGGTTTCAAACTTGTGATGTCCCGTCAACTTGGTGAATCACAAGTTGCCCCTACCAGATGAAAAGAGCCCTTGTGGGCATTCTCTATTACTCAGAGAGAGAGAGAGAGAGAGAGGGAGGGTCAAGGGCGTTGATGGTTGCAATATGCAGGAATGGAGGGGGCTTTGAAATCAAGACAACCAGCAGGCAATCACCTTTGATCGTGTGAAACCATGCAGTGGAAGGTTCAGATGAGACACCACCATGTGAGAAAAAGAAGACTCACCTAGTTGTAAACGATAGGAGAGCTGTAGCTTGTCAAAGAGATTGGATATCATGAAGCCGCTAACTGGCAACTGCCCTCAGAAGCATGATGCCCAGAACATTGAAAACCCTAACCTAACACACAGAGAAGGCAAGCATGGAGAGAGGGAGGGCGACCCAAGAGCGATTAATACAAAATGAAGCATGCAGATCACAATTTTACATTATTATGGCCAAATTAAAAAGAAAAAAGTGAAAATGTGTGCTCAATTTACAGAAAATTGACACAATCAGTTTCCACACACGCACACAGCTTGTAGTAGTCAAAGATAAGTTCCATTACTCAACATATTCAGCTGAATTTCACTTTATTCATAATCACATAACCACAAAGGGCCTTGATGCATGCACAGACATAATTAGCATGAAAGGTGGTTATGTAGTCTAGTACAGAACTGAAAATTATCAACATAACTTCACCAATCTAGGCCTGGTGAAGCAGTCCATCATGGATACATCAAGAATGGTTAACAATCAGATGATACAGATAGACTAAGAGGCTTTCTTCAGTTTCTTAGCCTGCCATTCCTCACGGTTGGCCTTTATCATTGCTCGAACTCTGGAAGTGAAACCCAGATATGGTTCATAGCCAAAACATTTCTGAAGAATCTATAGCAACAAAAGCAATGAAATCAAATTCTGTTCCAGAATAATGTTGCATTAGCTCAGGCATGATTTTGCAAGGAAAGTAATTACCTCAAGCAGAACAAAAAAAGGAGCCATCAGAAAAGCTTGCACAAGATTGTCTAGAAGAGCTGGAGCTCGCCTCTAACAATGACAAAAGAAAGTCAGATGTGTACATGAAACGAGATTTGCAGACTAGAAAGCTGTCTTCCTAGTCAGATTAGATCATGTCAAAAAGAATGCAGCAGAAGAAATAACTGTTACCTCAAACACCCCATGGCCTATGAACTGACAAGTCCAACAGAACAACTGAGCTGCCAGTACCACCTAGATCACAAGGTAAATACTTTCTGGAGTCATGATGCAAGCCATAAACAGCAAGCAAGAATAACAGCTCCTAGCGAATCAATGCAAAAAACTTGACACAAAAAAAAAGACATTTTTTTATTCTCCCTTGCAGGCACTGTATTCAGTTCTATTAACCATGATCGGCTGACTACAAAAAGTTCGAAGAAACAGAAGCCAAAATCGAAATCACAACTCAAGATAACCTACATAATATACTCAGTTAACCTTTCTTGATCTAGGGTGATGTTAAAACAAAATGGATTCCAAACTGACTATTTCATGAAGAATAACATTTACAGCCACAAAGATATCCTACCCCTTCACTTGCCATCGACAAGCATCAGGCCCTTGCAACTTGCTCAAAAGATTTTGAAGGTACATGAAAATTAATTGTTATGAGAAAAATTCTAGAGTCTAGACAATGTGGGAACCTATGTCACATGGGTGCGGGTGCGACACGTGCGTGGTGCAATTTCAAAAATTTTGGACACGGGGACTCGGCTATATATATGTATATATATTTAAAATATATATATATATATATATTACAATAATAAGACTCGGTCAAAGTTTTGCCCATTAGAGGACGTGGCTATATATATATATATATATATAACAATAATAAGACTCGGCAATATATATATTTTAAAAAATATAAAAAAAAAATCGATTTTTTTTTTAAAATTTGCCGTAAAAATTTGACAAAAATAGACTTGGTCAAAGTTGACCGAGTCCAAAATATGGACAGACTCGGCCCCGGTACGTTGACCGAGTCCGACACTTGGTTGACCGTGTCCGCCCCGTGTCTGAAGCCGGACCCGTGTCGGGGCATGTCGACGCGGGTGCATCGACCCCCTAGCCGAGTCCGTGTAACATAGGTGGGAACTCTGATGTTTGAGAAGCACGATTTGGAAGCAGCTTGCTTCCCAAACAAGTAAGCAGCAGCTTGTAATCAAGTTTCCTGTTGCTAAGGATCATATTATCTTCAAGAACAATGATTTCTGGATTGAGGAATTAGGTTTCCCAAATTAATTTTCACATAAGTTTTTTATATTTTTGTTTAGCAAAATGCATTATATGCGTCTTATAATGATTATTTAGATTCATTACCAAATATTATAGAACATAGAAGATTTGTGCAGAGATTAGGTAACTGATAATTAAAGGAAGGATCCACTTGTTGTACACTACATGAAAGAAAAAATTCATAAGACCAAAACTGATATTTTGTCTTGGCTATATCTCGACAATATATATATACAACAACAACAACAACTACGCCTTCATCCCAAAACAATTGGGGTCGGCGATATGAACCAAAAAAGAAAATCATTCTGGGTCTTCCACATGAATCCTTCTCCTCCAATCATTTCTATACAATGCCATGTCCTCGGTGAGGTTCAAAGCATTCATATCCTTTCCTATCACCTCCATCCATGTCTTCCTAGGCCTACCCCGACCTCTTTTAACTAATATATTTTCCCATTTCTCCATCCTTCTAACTGGAGCATCATTAGGCCTTCGTCAAATATGTCCAAATCACCGTAAACGATTCTCTCTCATCTTATTTTCAATGGGAGCAACGCCTACCTTCTTACGTATCTCCTCGTTCCGAATCTTATCTTTTATTGTATTTCCACACATCCATCTCAGCATACGCATCTCAGCTACACTCATTTTTTGCATATGATGTCTCTTGGCAGCCCAACATTCCGTACCATATAGTAAAGCGGGCCTAATAGTCTTCCTATAAAACTTTCCCTTCAACCGCAATGGCATTCTACGATCGCACAACACTCCAGTTGCACTCTTCCATTTCATCCACCCAACCTTTATCCTATGATTTACATCTCCATCAATTTCTCCATACTTTTGAATGATAGATCCCAAATATTTGAAACAATCATCCATCGGTATTTCTTGCTCACCAAGCTTCACTACACTCCCATCACTACTTCGTTGCTTACTAAACCGACATTCCATGTATTCTGTCTTACTCTTACTCAACTTAAAACCTCTTGCTTCCAATGTCTGTCTCCATAATTCTAACTTAGCATTAACCCCAGCTCTAGACTCATCAATCAAAACAATATCATCAGCAAACAACATACACCACGGCACATTTTCTTGAATTGATCTCGTAAGTTCATCCATCACTATAGCAAATAGGAAAGGGCTTAAAGCAGATCCTTGATGTAACCCAACCGTAATAGGAAAATTGGTTGTCACCCCTCCACAAGTGCGGACATTGGTTACTACTCCTTCATACATATCTTTAATTATACTAATGTACTTGAGAGAAACACCTTTCTTCATCATTGTCCACCAGAGAACGTCCCTAGGTACTCTATCGTATGCCTTCTCCAAATCAATAAAAACCATATGCAAATCTTTGTTCCTCTTTCTATTTCTCTCAATAAGTTGTCGAAGAAGATGTATAGCTTCCATAGTTGATCTTCCAGGCATAAAACCAAATTGATTCTCCGATATCATGACAACCTTCCTCAACCTAGACTCAATCACCCTCTCCCAAAGTTTCATAGTATGACTCATGAGTTTCATACCACGATAGTTTGTGCAATCTTGTATATCACCCTTATTCTTATATAGAGGCACCAAAGTACTCTTCCTCCACTCATTAGGCATCTTATTTGTCCGCCAAATCTTGTTAAAAAGATTTGTCAACCATTCTAAAACTTTCTCTCCCAAGCATTTCCAAGCCTTGATAGATATACCATCTGGGCCAACTGCCCTTCTTGATTTCATTTTCTTCAAAGCCTCTGCAATTTCTTTCTTTTGAATCTTGCGCATGAAGTCGCGATTCATCTCATGAAAAGAAATAGAGAAGTCTCCAAGATCCTGAGCATGACTTTCATTAAATAGCTTATCAAAATAATCTTTCCATCTCTCCTTAATCTCCTCATCTTTGACTAAAACCCTTTGCGTTTCATCTTTGATACATCTAACCATACCCAGATCCCTCGATTTTCTATCTCTCATCTTTGCAAGCCTATAAATATCATTCTCGCCCTCTTTGGTATCCAACTTGTCATAAACCTCCTTATATACCTTATCCATCGCGTTCCGAACTACTTTTTTAGCTTCCTTCTTTGCTATCATGACTCTTACTTAGATTTTTATAACACTCTCTTTTAACCTTAATAGCTAATTTGACATCCTCGTTCCACCACGATGTATCCTTACCTAGCGGTGCACCGCCTTTAGACTCACCCAATACCTCCTTAGCCACCTTTCTCATGTCACCCGCTATCTTATTCCACATTGATTCTGAATCCTCCTCGAGACACCAATCAGCTTCCTTAACTACCTGCTCTACAAACATTCCTTGTTTAGCTCATTTCAGTGCCCACCACTTAATTCTAGGATCTATCCTATGTCTATCTCTTTTGCGACATTGTCTAATTCTAAGATCTAAAATTAAGACTCTATGTTGTGTAGCTACACTTTCTCCCGGTATAACCTTACAAACGATGCAACAACCCCTATCTCTCTTTCTAAGTAGGAAAAAATCTATCTGACTCGTATTAACCCCACTTTTAAATGTTACTAGGTGAGACTCCCACTTTCTAAACCAAGTGTTTGCTAAGATCATATCATAGGACAAACCAAAATCTAAAATCCTTTCTCCACTTTCATTTATTTCTCCTATACCATAGCCTCCATGGATACTCTCAAATCCATCCATACTAATGCCTACATGCCCATTAAGGTCACCGCCGATGAAAATCCTTTCTCCATAAGATATCCCTTGTACTACTCCATCTAAATCTTCCCAAAATTGACGCTTAATGGAATCATCTAAACCTACTTGAGGTGCATAAACACTAATAATATTAATAATATTCGTACCTAATACTAATTTAATAAGTAAAATCCTATCACCCTTCCTACGGACCTCAACTACATTATCTATAAACTCACGACTCATAACAATCCCTACTCCATTCCTATCCCTATTTATTCCTGTATACCAAATCTTATATCCCCAAGGTTCTATCACTTTTGCTTTCTCACCTACCCATTTGGTTTCTTGTAGACATAAAAAATCAATCTTTCTCCTACACATAACATCTACTAACTCTACAAACTTACCAGTTAAAGACCCTATGTTCCAAGTGGCTAACCTAATTTTATGGTCTTGGACTAACTTCTTTACCCCCACCCGTCCAACAAAGTGAGGGAACCTTTGCCTATTTGACACCACACCCGGGCGCCGGTGTGATGCGTCGCTTCCGGGCGACGACCTAGCAACCCTTGCCCATTTATCACTGCCTCCGGGCCTACAGAATACAGCGCGTCGCTCAGTAGGGAACGCCCCAATGAAATTCTCATATTGGTTCATATTCATAGGGTATGACTAAGTTTTTATGTTGGCTGTCACAGGCCTACCGCAACCCTCCTCCTTTATCCAGGCTTGGGACCGGCAGTGTATAACTAAACAGTTATACACAGGCGGAGTTTAAATATATATATATGGGGGAAGGGAGACCGCCCAACCAAAGGAAGGTCCAAAATCTACAACCAACAACGATCGGACGGCTCCCCTTCTCCAATGCTTGAGCATCTCATTGATGTATAATTTATTTAGCAAGAAATATGCTTTACGCAAAGACTTTACGGCATATACACATGTTTTCCGAAACATGAAAAATCAACCGCTCACAATGCATTTAAAACTTTACAATAGAAAGTATTGTGGGCCGTTGATTTTTAGTGCTTTAAAAAACACATCTTAACATAAAAAATTCATAATCCAAAACATGTTTCTCACTAAATGAATGATAAAAATCCAATATGTAAAGTCCGATCAGTTAAAAAATCCGTCGGTTATCATGGGTTGTAGATTTTGGATCTTCCTTTGGTTGGACGGTCCCCATATATATATATATATATATATATATATATATATATATATATATATATATATATATAGCGAGAGAGAAATGTAACTTCCAGACCATTTATTTCCCAGACATCTTTAAAAAACATATTTGCGCAAGTTTTTTGCTTGATTGAAACCTGTAGATGTGTTTATCATTTATATAAGAAAACTGGTTCCTCCTAACGTTCATATGATATGGACAGTGCTAATTTCTTATGTTTTAAGCCATGTTTGGAAATTTTGAACTCACAGACATGTTCAGCATGTTTCATTTGCTAGGAATCGACTACTGGATTGTGTTTTTCTCAATGAAAAAAAAAACACTATTATCAGTCTCTAAATTTACAAAAATTCTGAGCCGTTGATTTTTTGAAGCCTTATAAAAACCTACTCACATGTCATAACCAGATCTTCTAAAAGACTATTTCTACTAAACAGACCATGTAGATCGCATCCATAAGGTTAGATTCCAAAAAAATGAATTAAAAACTTGAAAATTTAGCCTTTAATATCGTTTTATGAATTTACAGCGATACTATCGCGATACTTTCAGTATCTCACCTGTATCTCTAACTATGAAAGAAACACACGCGCCATTAATTAGAAGCTTCAAGAAACAGAGCCAATGAAACGGAAGAACGAACAATATCGATTTTGTTTACCAAGGAAAACAAAAAGCAAAAGCAGAAAAGGGGGGGAACTTGGGCGAAAATGAAAGAGAAGGCACTCACCTTCCATGCCAGAGAATACCCAAGTCGGTGGCCGAGGTAGCTGCTGCCCACCCAACAAAGGAAGCAAAGGAACGCAGCCAGAAACCCAGCTTTCCGGTCCAGAATAACATAAAAGGCGGCATAAGCCAGAGCAAAGAAGAAACCGAAATTGAGGAGCAGGAAGGGGACGTCGAGGTTGATGATGGGGGGAGTGAAGTAGAAGAGGAGGAGGGTTGTGAAGAAGATCGGCCACACGAAGAGGACATGGATGATGACGTTGATGGGGTTGCTGTGGTACGCCCCATAGAACGCGAAATGCCTCTCGAGATCAAACAATCCCATCTCAAATCTCTGCTCTCTAACCGACAAGATGAGAAAAGAAGAAAAAGAAGAAGAAGATGATGATGATGATGAAGAAAAGGAGAGCCGAGGACAAGAACCAACAGACTGAGCTCGGATGGGTAGTGGGTTTCCTTCCTTCCTACCTTCCTCTCTCTTCCTACGGAAAATTCTGACCGGGGAAATCGAACGAGGATGACAAAAATAGATGAATGAGTCTGAGGGAAGAAAGGTCGAAGAGGGAGGACTCCTTTTCCGTCCGAGTCACGTCTCTCTCGTTAAGTCAAATGTCTCGATATTGCGATTTTCTTGTTCAATGAAAACTCTGGTGATAAATTAAAATAAAATTTGTTTTTTCTCGAGAAGATATTGGTATATTAGAATTATACAGGAAAATGCATAAAAATATAAACAGCATTTTCTTGATAATCCAAAAGAAAACACCCCTCATCACCTACCACCGGTAGGGACGCTGAGCTGGCTCGGGCTTGGCTAGGGCTCGGTTCAGGCTTGGTTCAGTTAATCGGCCTGGGGCTCGTTGGCTTTGAAAATGAGTCAAACTTCAACAGGTGTATGAAGTTTGGATGGGTTATCGAGCCTGATAAAGCTCGACAGGTTTGATAAGGCCCAGTTCATTGCAAACCCCGTATATATAATATCTTTGCAAAAAAACAAATTTACGAAAGAATTTTTGGTTCATATAAAAGTTTTGCAGTAATAATAATCAAAAAACATGTTTAAGCTTAATGGTAGGTCCTTGGCTAATGTTAAGGAGGTCAGGAATAGTTTTAAGATTTTTTAATTATTTTTAATTTTATTTTCAGTTTCAAAATTTAAGCTTAGTTGGATCCTAGGTAGCTCTGGACCCAACTAATGTATATTGGATCCAATAAAGCCTTTGAAGCTTGGGCGATGACATTAAAAGGCTCGTAGACGTTGGGAGCCTTTGAAGTTCTCCCTCCCCAACGTTTTTCCTGTTCCTTTAATAAGGTAATAATAGCTAGAGTTTTAAATAGGTTATGTAGGTTTTGAAATCTTATTTAATAGTAGGTAGGTAAGAATAGTTTTAACATAGTTATTTTGTGTTATGTAAGTAGAATAGGTTAGTTTTAATACTGGAAAATTTTCAAATAGCCCTCAAATGTTTCATCCTAATTCATTCGCATGCCAAACGTTTCAGACTTTGCAAATGCCCACCAAAGTTTTTACTTGGGTTAATCAAATGACCCCAATCATAAATTAACGTTCAGTTGTTATTGGGTTAACTTAACTCATGATTTGAAGTTATCATTTTACCCCTATAACTAGAAAAATAAAATGTGTAGGGTTGTCAACTAAATATATTTAACAAAATTTTATTGCCTATAATGATACAAACGGTTGACCTCCCTAACAAAAACCACAACTCTAACCACTACACCATGAAACTTGTTATTAATTATTAAAAAAAAAAACAATCAACCCGAAAATTACTCAACCCATTATAACGCAATTGGGTCCATTAGGTTCCTCAATAGTTGATCTGATAAATATCTGAATACAAACTAAATGTGTTTTCATTTGACCCAAAAGCCGATGTGATTATATATAGTTGACAAAAGTTTTACTAATTCAAGAATCAAGATCAATTAGTTGTTGCTATGACAGTAACTATGCGAGTTTTAAGGATTTCATTTAGATCTGACAACTTAATCCACTTAATTTTGAGCCTATATAGATTTGGGAAAAGTGGTAGTTGCCTAACACTTTTTGAGCCTATTACGAGACTCACCAGTAAATAAGGGTTTCGGGTGTTTTTGCATATCTGACCTTGTAGATATGTTCAACATGGTAGATTTGATAGAAAATGACACTTGGATCATGTTTTTTTATAAAAAAAATGATTTTTTAAGCATTGACTATTTTTGAAAATTATATACCGTTGATTTTCAAATCTTATAAAAACCTAACTACGTGTCATAATCAGAAGATTTAAGAGTCTATTCCTATAAAATTAAGCATATAAATCACATTTGTATGATCAAATTTTAGTGGGTCGAGTAATTGTTAGGTTGATTGGCTTATCACAATCTAAATATAGATTTTTTTTCCAGAAAATAATCAACAATAAGCTTCATGGTGTAGTGGTTAAAGTTGATTTTTGCTAGGGAGGTCAATGGTTCAAGTATTATTGTAGCCATTACATTTTTTGCTAAATGCATTCAGTTGACAACCCTACACATTTTATTTTCCTAGTTACATGGGTAAAATGGTAACTTCATATTATGAGTTAGGTTAACTCAAGAACAACCCAACATTAGTCTATGATTGGGGTCATTTGATTAAACCAAATAAAAACCTTCGTGGGCATTTCCAAAGTTTGAAATGTTTGGTGTGCGGATGAATTAGGCCAAAATGTTTGGGCAGTATTTGAAATTTTTTTAAATATTTTATTTGGGTTACGCAGGATATTATATTAAATAGTAAGTTGACTTAAATATTTTACTAGGTGTTATTTGGGAGGATATCAAGTAGAACATCTTTGCCTCTACTATTTTTTCTATTTAAATCCTTCTAATGTTCTAAATGATGTATGAGTTGTTCTTTCTAATTAAATGAAAACTAAATTAGTTTTGAAAATACCCTCTTCTTGTACATGTTCTTTTTTATTTTGTGAGACACTAAGAGAGAACATGAGTGAGAGAGAAAAGTAACCATGTGCTTGTGCCCTTGAGTTGTAGGTCAGATTAACCTCGCTAATACTGATTGTTATGTGTTTCGAGATTCTTGGTTGACCTATGTTGGAACTAACGAGTTGTGGAGCACCTAACCGATTCTCACCTATCATCTGTGCACTAGTGGGGTGTTGTTGTACCTATTGGCCAAAAATGCTGACGGAGGCTCACTTTTGGTGAATCGTGCTATGACTAACCCTTGTTATTGCTTGCTCTAATGATGTCTGTCATGAGCTCTTGATATCCGCATCATTTGGTATCAGAGCATTGGTTGTCGAGCTTCTGAGTTCAACATGATCTATGGCATGGAGCAAAGATAGAGTTGAATCTGCCCATACAGTATGCATTCGACCCCGAAGATACTGCATTGTTTGTGTACTTTAAGGATGAAGCGATTCAAACCCCAGGAGTCAAATACAATGGATTTCACTACTGTGAGTCATGTGCAAAAGATGAAACCATCGAAGAATAGTTTTTAGATTTTTCTTATAAATTTTCTATAGTTTTTTATAGTTTTATTTTTAATTTCAAAATCCAAGCTTAATTAGTTTCAGCCTTAGGTAGGTCTAGACCCAACTAATGCATATTGGATCCAATAAAGGCTTTAAGGCTTGAGCGATGACATTAAAATGAGAGAATAGACATTGGGAGCTCTGCCTCCCAAACGTCTTTCCATGTTACTTTAATAGGGTAATAGTAGCTAGAGTCTTAAATAGGTTAGGTAGGTTTTTGAAATCTTATTTAATAGTAGGTAGGTAGTTAGGAATAGTTTTAACATAGTTAGCTTGTTTTATATGAGTAGAATTGGCTAGTTATAATAGTTTATTTGCGTTAGGTAGGATATTTTATTAAATGGTTAGTTGACTTAAATATTTTATTAGGTGATAGTTGAGAAGATGGCAAGTAGAACATCTTTGCCTCTCATTTTTTTTTATTTAAATTCTTGTAATGTTCTAAGTGATATATGAGTTGTTCTTTCTAATAAAATAAAAATCAAATTATCATTGAAAACACTATTTTTGTGTGTGTTCTTTGTGAGATGCTAAGAGAGAACATGAGTGGATAGATATCGAATCATGTGCATGTGTGCTTGAGCTGCAAGACAGATCCACCTCACCAACACTAAGTGCTACGTATTTCGAGCTACTTGGCCTGCCCATGCTGGAGCTAAAAAACTGCGGAGCTCTTGGCCGATTACCACCCATCATTTGCACGTTAGTGAGGTTATGTTGCACCTATCATGATTTTAAAACTCGTTGACTCCTCACTCAACTCGTCCTTGAATGACCCGTGACTCGGCCTGGTCAACTCAGTTACTTGTTGGGTCATGTTAACTTTATATTTTATATAAAATATATAAACATATATATATATATACTATATATTTTTTATAATATTTTATCAATATATTATATATAATATGCATCATATTATATTTTTATAATATAATTAATGTATAATTTTATTAATATATGTATAAATATATTTTTATATATAATATACAAAATTATTATATTATATAATATATGTAATTATATATAAAAATATTATATATGTATATGCATGACTCGCCCATGACCTGGCTAGGTCAACTGAGTGGCTCGACCGTGTTTTGTTTAAAACATATTTATACTCATTTTTGAGCCACTGATTGGGTGATCCGGGCTTATTCACTAGATTGACCTAATGAGTTTTTAAACTATGGCACCTATTGGCCGAAAATGTTGACAGACGGTCGTTTATGGTGTCAATCATGTTATGGCCAACCCTTGTTGCCGCACGCTCTAATGTTGTCTGCATCATTTGGTATCAGAGCGTAGGCTGTTGAGCTTCTAAGTCCGACACAATCTACGGCATGGAGCGGATATGGAGCCAAATATTCTCATACAATGTGCGTTCAACCCCAAAGGTGATCAACTTATTTGTGCACATCGAAGATGAAGCGAATCAAACTCTAGGATTTTGACGCAGCGAGTTTCGCTTTTGCGAGTCGTGTGACAAAGCCCAGACCATTGAAGAATGGTTTTAGGATTTTTCTTTTAATTTTTCTATTTTTTAAAATTTTTTATACTTTTATTTTCAGTTTCGAAATCAAAGCTTAGTTGGTTTCAACTTTAGTCGGGTCTGGACCCAACAAATGCATATTGAATCCAATAAAGTCTTTAAGGCTTAGATGATAGAATTAAAAGGAGAGGGTAGACGTTGGGAGCTCACCCTCTCCAACATCTTTCCATGTTCCTTTAATAGTATAATAACAGATAGAGTTTTAAATAGGTTAGGTAGGTTTTTGAAATCTTATTTAATAGTAGGTAGGTAGGAATAGTTTAGCATAGTTTGCTTGTCTTATGTGAGTAAAATATGTTAGTTTTAATATTTCATTTGTATTAAGTAGGATATTTTATTAAATAGTTAGTTAACTTAAATATTTTATTAGGTGTTAGTTGGGAGGATGACAAGTACAATGTCTTTTTCTCTCCTCTTTTTCCTATTTAAATCCTAGTAATGTTCTAAGTGATGTATAAGTTGTTCTTGATAATGAAATAAAAAATAAATTATTTTTAGAAACCTTCTTCTTGTGTGTGTTCTTTGAGACGTTAAGAGAGAATGTGAGTAAGAGAGATACCGGACTATATGCTTGAGTTGCAAGCCATATTGACCTTGCAAGCATCAATTGTTACGTGTTTTGAGTTTCTTAGCTGGCCCATGCTAGAGCTAACGAGCTGCGTAGCCCCTGACCGGTTCTCACCCATCATGCACACACTAATGGGGTGTTATTGTACCTATTGGTCGAAAATATTGACGGATGTTCAATTTTTTGTGTTTATTATGTTATGGTGAGTCCTTGTTGTTGTACACTCTAACATTGTCCACCATGGGGTCTCAATGATCGCATCATTTGGTATCAGAGCGTATGCTGCCAAACTTTTTAATTCAACACAATCTATGCTATGGAGTGGAGATGGAGTCAAATATGCCTATTTTGTGTACGTTCAACCTGAAGGTACTGCCTTGTTTGTGCACTTCAAGGATGAAGTGAATTGAACCCCAAGAGTTTGATGCAGCAAGTTTCGTTGCAGCGAGTCGTATGCCAAAGTCAGGACCATCAAAAAATTGTTTTAGGATTTTTCTTTAAATTGTTCTCTCTATATATTTTTTTATTTTTCTATAATTTTTATTTAAAGTTTCAAAATCCAAGCTTAGTTGGTTCCAACCTTAGGTGGGTTTGGACCCAACTAATACATATTAGATCCAATAAAACCATTAAGGCTTGGGAGGTGGCTTTAAAAAGATAGGGTGGACGTTGGGAGCTCTCCCTCCCCAATGCCTTAACATGTTTCTTTAATAGGGTAATAGTAGATAAAGTTTTTAATAGGTTCAGAAGGTTTTTAAAATTTTATTTAGTAGTAGGTGGGTAGGTAGGAATAGTTTGAACGTATTAGATTATCTTATCTGAGTAAAATAAGTTAATTTTAATATTTTATTTGTATTAGGTATGATATTTTATTAAATAGTTAGTTGACTTAAATATTTTATTAGGTGTTAGTTAGGAGGATAGCAATTATAAGGTCTTTGCCTCTTCTTTTTCCTATTTAAATCTTTGTAATGTTCTAAGTGATGTATTAATTGTTCTTTCTAATAAAATGAAAAACAAATTATTTTTGAAAACTCTCTTCTTGTGTATGTTCTTTGTGAGATGTTAAGAGAGATATCAAACTATGTGATTGAGTTGCAGGCCAGATTTACCTTACAAAAATGGATTGTTACGTGTTTCGAGCTTCTTGGCTGATTCATGCTAGAGATAATGAGTTGCGTAGCTCATGGCCGATTCTCACCCATCATTCGCGTGCTAATGGGGTGTTGTTGCATCTGTTGGCCAAAAATATTGATGGCGGTTCATTGTTTGTGTCAATTATGTTATGGCTAGCTCTTGCTATTGTGCGCTTTAACGTTATCTATCATGGGATCTCAATGTCTGTATCATTTGGTATTAGAGTATAGATTGCCGAGCTTCTTAGTTCAACACGATCTACGCCATGGAGCGGAGTTGGAATCAAATCTGCCTATTTAGCATGCGTTCAACCTGAAGGTATCGCCTTATTTGAGCGCTTCAGGAATTAAGCCAATCGAACCCCGAAGTTTGATGGAGCGAGTCATGTGCCAAAGTCAAGACCGTAAAAAAATAGTTTTAAGATTTTCCTTTTAATATATATATATATATATATATATATATATATATATATTCTATTTTTTTATTTTTCTGTAATTTTATTTTAAGTTTCAAAATCTAAGCTTAGTTGGTTCCAACCTTAGGCAGGTCTGGACCCAACTAATACATATTAGATCCAATAAAACCATTAAGGCTTGGGAGGTGGCTTTAAAAAGATAGGGTGGACGTTGGGAGCTCTCCCTCCCCAATGCCTTAACATGTTTCTTTAATAGGGTAATAGTAGATAAAGTTTTTAATAGGTTCAGAAGGTTTTTAAAATTTTATTTAGTAGTAGGTGGGTAGGTAGGAATAGTTTGAACGTATTAGATTATCTTATCTGAGTAAAATAAGTTAATTTTAATATTTTATTTGTATTAGGTATGATATTTTATTAAATAGTTAGTTGACTTAAATATTTTATTAGGTGTTAGTTAGGAGGATAGCAATTATAAGGTCTTTGCCTCTTCTTTTTCCTATTTAAATCTTTGTAATGTTCTAAGTGATGTATTAATTGTTCTTTCTAATAAAATGAAAAACAAATTATTTTTGAAAACTCTCTTCTTGTGTATGTTCTTTGTGAGATGTTAAGAGAGATATCAAACTATGTGATTGAGTTGCAGGCCAGATTTACCTTACAAAAATGGATTGTTACGTGTTTCGAGCTTCTTGGCTGATTCATGCTAGAGATAATGAGTTGCGTAGCTCATGGCCGATTCTCACCCATCATTCGCGTGCTAATGGGGTGTTGTTGCATCTGTTGGCCAAAAATATTGATGGCGGTTCATTGTTTGTGTCAATTATGTTATGGCTAGCTCTTGCTATTGTGCGCTTTAACGTTATCTATCATGGGATCTCAATGTCTGTATCATTTGGTATTAGAGTATAGATTGCCGAGCTTCTTAGTTCAACACGATCTACGCCATGGAGCGGAGTTGGAATCAAATCTGCCTATTTAGCATGCGTTCAACCTGAAGGTATCGCCTTATTTGAGCGCTTCAGGAATTAAGCCAATCGAACCCCGAAGTTTGATGGAGCGAGTCATGTGCCAAAGTCAAGACCGTAAAAAAATAGTTTTAAGATTTTCCTTTTAATATATATATATATATATATATATATATATATTCTATTTTTTTATTTTTCTGTAATTTTATTTTAAGTTTCAAAATCTAAGCTTAGTTGGTTCCAACCTTAGGCAGGTCTGGACCCAACTAATACATATTAGATCCAATAAAACCTTTAAGGCTTGAGAGGTGACTTTAAAATGATAGAATAGACGTTGAGAGCTCTCCCTCCCAAACGCCTTAACATGTTTCTTTAATAGGGTAATAGTAGATAGAGTTTTCAATAGGTTAAGTAGGTTTTCAAAATTTTATTTAGTAGGTGGGTAGGTAAGAATAGTTTTAACATATTAGATTGTCTTATCTGAGTAAAATAAGTTAATTTTAATATTTTATTTGTGTTATGTATGATATTTTATTAAATAATTAGTTGACTTAAATATTTTATTAGGTATTAGTTAGGAGGATGGCAAGTAGAATGTTTTTGCATCTTCTTTTTTCTTATTTAAATCCTTATAATGTTCTAAGTAATGTATGAATCATTCTTTCTAATTAAATGAAAAACAAATTATTTTTGGAAACCCTCTTCTTATGTGTGTTCTTTGTGAGACATTAAGAGAGAACATGAGTAAGAGAGATATCGAACTATGTACTTGAGTTGCAAGCTAGATTTACCTCGTGAACATCGATTGTTATGTATTTCGAGCTTCTTGGCCAGCCCATGCTAAAGCTAACGAGTTGCATAGCCCCTAACTGGTTTCCACCCATCATTTGCGTGCTAATGGGGTATTGTTGCATCTATTTGCCGAAAATATTGATGGAGGTTTATTTTTGTGTCGATTGTGTTACGGCTAGCCCTTGTTATTGTGTGCTCTAACGTTGTCTATCATGGGCTCTCAATGTTCGCATAATTTGGTATCAGGGCAGAGACTATCGAGCTTTTCAGTTTGACACGATAAATGCCATAAAGCAAAGATGGAGTCAAATCTGCCTATTTAGTGTGCATTCAACCCAAAGGTACTACCTTATTTGTGCACTTTAAGAATTAAGCGAATCACACCCCAAAGTATGATGCAGCGAGTTACATGCCAAAGCCAGGACCATAAAAAATAGTTTTAGGATTTTTTTAATTTTTTTTTGTATATATATATATTTTTATTTTTCTATAACTTTATTTTAAGTTTCAAAATCCAAGCTTAGTTGGTTCCAACCTTAGAATGGTATGAACCCAACTAATACATATTAGATCCAAATGATAGGGTAGACGTTGGGAGCTCTCCCTCCCCAACGCCTTAACATGTTTCTTTAATAGGATAATAGTAGATAGAGTTTTCAATAGGTTCAGTAGCTTTTTAAAATTTTATTTAGTAGTAGGTAGGTAGGTATGAATAGTTTTAACATATTAGATTGTCTTATCTGAGTAAAATAAGTTAATTTTAATATTTTATTTGTGTTAGGTATGATATTTTATTAAATAGTTAGTTGACTTAAATATTTTATTAGGTGTTAGATAATAGGATAGCAAGTATAATGTCTTTGCCTCTTCTTTTTTCTGTTTAAATCCTTGTATTGTTCTAAGTGATGTATTAATTGTTCTTTCTAATAAAATAAAAAATAAATTATTTTTGGAAACTCGCTTATTGTGTGTGTTCTTTGTGAGACGTTAAGAGAGAACATGAGTAAGAGAGATATCGAACTATGTGCTTGAGTTAGAAGCTAGATTTACCTCGCAAACACTGATTGTTACGTGTTTCGAGCTTCTTGGTTGGCCCATGCTAAAGCTAATGAGTTGCGTAGCCTCTGGCTGGTTCCCACCCATCATCTATGCATTAATGGGGTGTTGTTGCATCTATTTGTCAAAAATATTGATGGAGATTCATTTTTTGTGTCGATTGTGTCACGGCTAGCTCTTGCTATTGTGCGCTCTAACGTTGTCCATCATGGACTCTTGATGTCTGCATCATTTGGTATCAGGGCATAGACTGCCAAGCTTCTCAGTTCTACACGATAAACGCCATGAAGCAGAGATGGAGTCAAATCAGCCTATTTAGTGTGCATTTGACCCGAAGGTACCACCTTATTTGTGCACTTCAGGAATTAAGCTAATCGAACCCCAAAGTCTGATGTAGCGAGTTTCATTGCAACAAGTCGTGTGCCAAAGTTAGGACCATAAAAAATAGTTTTAGGATTGTTTTTTTATTTTTTTTCTATATATGTAATTTTATTTTTTTATTTTTCCATAATTTTATTTTAAGTTTCATAATCAAAGCTTAGTTGGTTCCAACCTTAGATGGGTCTGGACCCAACTAATACATATTAGATCCAATAAAACTTTTCAGGCTTGGGAGGTAGCTTTAAAAGGATAGGGTAGACGTTGGGAGCTCTTCCTCCCTAATGCCTTAACATGTTTCTTTAATAGGATAATAGTAAATAAAGTTTTCAATAGGTTTTTAAAATTTTATTTAGTAGTAGGTGGGTAGGTAGGAATAGTTTTAACATATTAGATTGTCTTATCTAAGTAAAATAAGTTAATTTTAATATTTTATTTATGTTAGGTATGATATTTTATTAAATAGTTAGTTGACTTAAATTTTTTATTCGGTGTTAGTTAGGAGGATGGCAAGTCGAACATCTTTGCCTCTTCTTTTTTCTATTTGAATCCTTGTAATGTTCTAAGTGATATATGAATTATTCTTTCTAATTAAATGAAAAACAAAATATTTTTGGAAACCCTCTTCTTGTGTGTGTTCTTTGTGTGACGTTAAGAAAGAACATGAGTAAGAGAGATATTGAACTGTGTGCTTGAGTTGCAGGCCAAATTTACCTCACAAACACTGATTGTTACGTGTTTTGAGCTTCTTGACCGACCCATGCTAGAGCTAACGAGTTGTGTAGCCCCTGACCGGTTTTCACCCATCATCCCTGCGCTAATAGGGTGTTGTTGCATATATTGGCCAAAAATATTGATGGAGGTTCATTTTTTGTGTCGACTGTGTTACGGCTAGCCCTTGCTATTGTGCGCTCTTATGTTGCCTGTCACAGGCTCTCGATGTCCTCATCATTTAGTATCAAAGCATGGACTGTCGAGCTTCTCAGTTTGACCTGATCTACATCAAGGAGCGGAGATGAAGTCAAATCTGCCTATTTAGTGTGCATTCAACCCGAAGGTAGTGCCTTATTTCTATGCTTCAAGAATTAAATGAATTGAACTCCGAGGTCTGATAGAACGAGTTTTGTTGTAGTGAGTCGAATGCCAAAGTGAGGACCGTAAAAAAATAGTTTTAGATTTTTTCTTTTAAATTTTTTGTATATATATATACATATTTTCTATTTTTTATTTTTCTATAATTTTATTTTAAGTTTCAAAATCCAAGTTTAGTTGGTTCTAACCTTAGGCGGGTCTGGACCTAACTAATATATATTAGATCCAATGAAACCTTTAAGGTTTGAGAGATGACTTTAAAAGGATAGGGTAGACATTGGGAATTTTCTCTCCCTAACGCCTTAACATGTTCCTTTAATAGAGTAATAGTAAATAGAGTTTTCAATAGGTTAGGTAAGTTTTTAAAATTTTATTTAATAGTAGGTAGGTAGGCAGGAATAGTTTTATCATAGTTAGATTATCTTATCTGAGTAGAATAGGTTAATTTTAATATTTTATTTATGTTAGATATGATATTTTATTAAATTTAGTTGACTTAAATATTTTATTAGGTGTTAGTTAGGAGGATGGCAAGTAGAATGTCTTTGCGTCTTCTTTTTTTCTTATTTAAATCCTTGTAATGTTCTAATTGATCTATGAGTTGTTCTTTCTAATGAAATGAAAAAGAAATTATTTTTGAAAACACTCTTCTTGTGCATGCTCTTTGTGAGACATTAAGAGAGAATATAAGTAAGAGAGATATCAAACTATGTGCTTGAGTTGTAGGCCGAATTGACCTCAGAAACACCGATTGTTATATGATTTGAGCTTCTTGGCCGACTCATGCTAGAGCTAACGAGCTGCATAGCCCCTGGCTGGTTCCCACCCATCATCTGCGTGCTAATGGGGTTTTGTTGCACTTATTGGCCAAAGATACTGACAACAGTTCATTTTTTGTGTCGACAATGTTACAACCAGCTCTTGTTATTGTGTGCTCTAACGTTGTCCATCATGGGCTCTCAATGTCTGCATCATTTGGTATAAGAGCATAGGCTATCAAACTTCTTAGTTCAACATGATCGACGTCGTGGAGCAGAGATGGAATCAAATTTTCCTATTTAGTATGCATTTGACCCGAAGGTACTGCCTTGTTTGTGTGCTTCGAGAATGAAGCGAATCAAATCTCGAGAGTCTGATGCAATGAGTTTTTCTGCATTGAGTTGTGTGCCAAAGCCAAGACCATCAAAAAGTAGTTTTTAGATTTTTCTTTTAATTTTTCTATATATATCTATTTTTTTATTTTTCTATAATTTTATTTTTAGTTTCAAAATCCATGCTTAGTTGGTTCCAGGCTTAGGTAGGTCTAGACCCAACTAATACATATTAGATCCAATAAAAGCTTTAAGGCCCTCATCTTTGTGCATGTTCTTTGTGAGACGTTAAGAGAAAACATGAGTAAGAGAGATACCAAACTACGTACTTAGTTGCAAGTTGGATTGACCTCACAAACACAGATTGTTACGTGTTTCGAGTTTCTTGGCCGTCCCATGTTAGAGATAACGAGCTTCGTAGCCCCCGAGCTGTGTAGCCCCTGGCCGATTCTCACCTATCATTCGCGTGCTAATGGGGTGTTGTTGCACCTTGATGATGCATAAATTATACGTTTTCTGAATACATTTTCACTGCATAAATGCATCATCTATAGGTTTAGAACTCACACTTAGATGCATAATGATGTTAGGAAGCTATGGTTCGAATTTCATCAAAATCGGACTTAAAATGAGGAAATTATTGCATTTACAGTGTAGCGGGTCAAACCTCGGAGCAAATCTGAAGATTCAGGATCCAAACTGCCCATCTGAGTCTTGGATCTGGGCCAAAAAGCATTAAGATTCACTCCAGCTAACCCATTCACGTTTTATCAAAAAGGTTTTCTAAAAACCCCCTCTAGAAAGAGGCGCCCAGTGAGAATTATGTTTTTAATCCTCTTTCTGAAAAATCCAGAAAAGAGGTCAATCGTTTAAATAGAAAGTGACGCCCCACATGGGGGCTGTCTTTGCTTTGGTTTTCATACCCTAGGGGCACGAATCTTGGTCCAGCCCCCTTCTCACCTCTCACCCTACACCATGGCCATTGGAGCTTGAAGAAATGCTTGAGATCCAAGCTTTTTTTCTTGCCTTTCTTCCATATCTCTTCGTTTCTTTTACATCCCTGTTGGCTAATCACCATGTTGGCTGTGTTTTGCAGGTGCAGCAGAGGTTGAAAACACTTACTCTTGCGTGGAAGTGTGAGACACTCCAACAAGAGGGATCAGCTCTACCTCCATCCGATCTTCTAAGCCACCCGATCAAGAATCGGTTCCTCCTCCGCCCTCGGTGGACTTCAAACGTGTTGCAGCTGCATAATACAGTTTCATGATGTATTTCCAGCATCAACGAGGTTCCTTGTGGTTTGAAATCCTAGCAAAGTCCGCTCTTTCCTTCCCCTCATTCGTCGGATCGCCTTGGAGGTTGGTCTTCTCATCCCTTTCTTCTAGTTAAAACCCAAATTGTGTTGTGCGTGTTTATGATGTGTTTTGTTTAGTTTCAGTTTGTGTTGTGCATTTTCTGATTTTCGTTCAGCCCTTAGTGTAGATATTTCGTGCATAGACCAGCACGTAGAGGTGTTTAGGTGTTTTCATCTTTATTTAATCGTGATTTACATTTTGCTATTGCTTTTTGGGTGTAGGCGTGTGATTTGATTTTCTGTTTCATACCTGCGTGTTTCCCCTTATTTTCCAGTAATATTTAAGTCTGATTATGTGGAGTATATGTTTAATTTTGATTCTATTTTAGCTCTTGCCGAATTTAAAGTATAATTGTGAAGATCGATTCTTGTAGCTTTGCTTAAAATCATTAGTTTAATGTTGTTATGCTGTAGCGTTTTCTGTAGAATGTTAGGTTGATAAATTAATTCAGCTCGTTGATTTTGTTGTCTAAATTTCAATAGATTTAATCTGGTTGTAGTGTTAGTTGTAGAGGAATTTCTGTGTTGAATTTATGTCAGCCGATTGTATTAGAATTCTGTTTTAGTGTTTTTCTGTGTGTTTAATTTACAGCATAGTAGTTAAAATAGTTTTGGTGTTTTATAGTGTTAAAAGTCCAGTTTTAATCGTGAGATAATGTCTTATAATTTAGATTTTGATTATAGCTAGATGCATATAGTTTAGTTGATATTTTAGGGTAGACTTAATATAATGTTTTGCTTAATTTATGTTTTATTCAAATTCGGTATATAATAGTATTATAGAGTAATTTTCGATGTATTTGATATTAAGTTTAGTCATAGGTTACTTAGAATAATTATCATCCTTAATTTTCGTTTTAATTAAATTAGCATTAACTTAGTATTTTAATTTTGGTGTAGGATTTAATTTGATAGATATTTCCAATTCGTATTTCCTATTCGTAGCCTTTGAATTATGTTTGCATAGATTAATTTAGCTAGATTAACCTTAGTATAGATTAGTTGTTTATTTAATCTTGTATATTAGATCAAGGGCAATGTGGTCTTTGTGGTTGAATATGTGTTTTTGGTAAGGAGGATATCCCATTCAAATTCGTGGGCTCTAATTAAAGGAAGATTTGACTTGGGTTAATCCAGCAAAGATAGGAGATTTGTCTCTTTTATATGTTTGGAGATAAGGTTGAATTTCAAATCATTTTCTAAAATCGTGACCAATGCTTTGGGGAAAGAGTTGCAAAAGGGAGTTACTGTTTTTAATGAAAAGAAGGAAAAACGTATGAGACCCCTAGCTGGACGTTTACCATTCTCAAGTTTTCCCCTTTTTAGATTTAAGGCAATTATGAATGGGAATTCCTTGTTTTCCAAATTCATGATTTAACATTTTTCAGCCCTATTTAACACTTTCCTAGTTTGACATAGCATTGATTAGATATTCATTAAGTTAGGAAGGTTTGTAATAGATTAGTAGCTTTTCTAAAATCGTGTGTGACTCTTTAGGTAGGTATTAACTTTAGTTTGTACTTCATTTAGGGGTTTTAATTAGAGAGAGATTAATTAATGATTGACTCTTTTGGTAGGTAGTGATATTAGCTTACTTTGCATTTAGGAATTAAATTAGGTTTGCATTATTGTTTTAGTAAGTACTAATTAATTATTAGAATAGCTGGTTCATAGGGTGGCGTGGACCCTAGTCAAAGCCTATCTTAAACCGCCACCCTAGCCATCTTAGTTAAGTCTCTAACCCTAGATATCTAATCTTAATTAGTGAACCCTATCTAACATTAGTAATCCTACTTAACCCTAATTAGTTATTAACCATGATCAACTAGCATTAGGTTAATGTCGTGTTCCAGTAATTTTTAGAATTAATATTAGAGTAGTTAGTTGGTTAGTGACATTAGAATTAGAGTTCCAACTTAGTTTAGAATAGATTAATAATAGTGATGTGTTTAGATTAACTTTAGTTTAGGTTGTTTAATTTATTTCCAAGTTTTTATAAATTAGCTTAATTGTTGTCCTTTGATGTAGTTAGTAATAAATTAGATTAGGTTAGGACTGTTTTGATGTTTGCTTTAATGTTTTAATGTCATTAGTGGATGTATACAAATGAATAGTGCATTAAATTTCAAAACCAATTTTTATCATGTCGTGCATTCATTATTTTATGTGAATATTTCTAGATTTTTCTGAAAATTATTTTTCTATTCTCCACATCTGTGTATTCACTATCTGTAGACCAAAATTCAGTTCATTTCGAGTTGATTTGGTCTGGTTTTTAAGCGTTTTGTGAAAATAACTTTTTTCGGGTTTTTCAAATTCAGGTTCTGTGATTTCCAGAATTATCCTGATTTTGAAACGCTTATATCTGAAGATCCAGAATGTATTTTTCAAATCTGTAAAGTGTGTAAGATTCTTGGATTTGTCAGTTACAGAACAGAAGTAATTTTGTGAATTTTGAAATTCGTTTGACTTTTCAAATCATCGATTTGCAAAAAGCTGTCAGAATCCATTTTTGTACTATCTAGGGACAAAACAGTCATTTAGTTAAATGTTTGATTTAACATAGTTTTTACTATTTTCTAGCTTGTAGTTAGTGAATTAACTATAGTAGACTAATTAGAATTGATTAGTTTAGTTAGTAATTGTACTTTTAGTTTCTGTTAGCTGTTTAATTATATTTTCATTTATTTATTAGTTTAGCAATAATTGTAGTTGTCATTTAGATTTACTTTTTACTTGTTTACTGACTTTTTGTTTTCATTGTTGTAGGTTGATGAGTTAGATCTAGATTTATAGGGTATTTCAAATATGAAGTGCAACTGCACATGTGGTGAAAAGACAGATTTACCCTTGGCGATCTGGAGAAGACTTAGATGCCTGCCTTAGCTTATTTTCATGTTCTTAGATTGTTATTTAAATTAGAATTGTAACATTGACATAGTTGTAAAACTCTGTTATATTAATAAATTGTTATTTTAGAATTATTTCAGAATGTATCCTGTTCCCTGTGGATTCGACCCGTACTCGCCACTTCTATGGAAAGTCGGTTTTTATTATCTTTGGTTGATGATTTTCCCATTGTTTTTAATGAAAATATCTTTTAAAAATATCTATTACAAAAGTACAACCACACCTATTGGCAAAAAATGTTGACAGAGGTTCATTTTTTGTGTCGATTATTTTATGGCTAACCCTTGTTATGTGCTCTAATGTTGTCTACCATGGGCTCTCGATGTCTGCATTATTTGGTATCAGAGCATAGGCTGTCGAGCTTATTAGTTTGACGCGATCTATGTCGTAGAGCGGAGATGGAGTCAAATCTGCCTATTTATTATGCGTTTGACCCGAAGGTACCACCTTGTTTGTGCATTTCAAGGACGAAGCGAATCAAACCTCAGGATTTTGATGTAGCAAGTTTTGTTGTAGCGAGTCATGTGCCAAAGCCAGGACCGTCAAAAAATAGTTTTAGGATTTTCTTTTAATTTTTCTATGTCTATATTTTTCCATTTTTTATTTTTCTGTAATTTTATTTTTAGTTTTAAAATCCAAGCTTACTTGGCTCCAGCCTTAGGCGGGTCTGGACCCAATTAATACATATTAGATCCAATAAAACTTTTAAAGCTTGAAAGGTGGCTTTAAAAGGATAGGGTAGACGTTGGGAGCTCTCCCTCCCTAACACCTTAACATGTTCCTTTAATAGGGTAATAGTAGATAGAGTTTTCAATAGGTTTTAGTAGGTTTTTAAAATTTTATTTAATAGTAGGTATGTAGGTAGGAATAGTTTTAGGGTAATAGTGGATAGACTATTCAATAGGTTAGTAGGTTTTTAAAATTTTATTTAATAGTAGGTAGGTAGGTAGGTAGAAATAGTTTTAAGATAGTTAGATTGTCTTATTTGAGTAGAATTGGTTAATTTTAATATTTTATTTATATTAGGTATGATATTTTATTAAATTTAGTTGACTTAAATATTTTATTAGGTGTTAGTTAGGAGGATGGCAAGTAGAACGTCTTTGCGTCTTCTTCTTTTTTTATTTAAATCCATGTAATGTTCTAAGTGATGTATGAGTTATTTTTTCTAATGAAATAAAAAATAAATTATTTTTGGAAACCCTCTTCTTTGTCCATGTTCTTTGTGAGACATTTAAAGAGAACGTGAATGAGAGAGATACTAAACCATGTGCTTGAGCTGCAGGCTAGATCAACCTCGCCAACACTGAGTGCTGTGTGTTTTAAAATTCTTTGTCGACCCATGCTGAAGCTAACGAGGGGCCAATTCTCACCGACCATCCACATGCTAATGGGATGTTGTTGCACCTATTGGATGAAAATATTGATGGAGGGTTATCTTTTGTGTCGATCGTGTTACAACTTGCTCTTGTTGTTGCACGCTCTAACGTTGTTTGCCATGGGCTCCCGATGTCCACATCATTTGGTATCAGAGAGTAGGTTGTCGTGCTTCTCAGTTCAACATGATGTACGACATGAAGCAAAGATGTAACTGAATCTACTCATGCAGTGTGCATTTGACCCTTGAGGTGCAACCCTTTTTGCACGCTTCAAGGATAAAGCGAATCAAACCCCAAAAGGTTGATGCAACAAGTTTTGCTACCTTGAGTCACGTGTTAAAGTTGACACCATCGAAGAATAGTTTTAGGATTTTTCTTTTTCTTTTTTTGTATTTTTTTATTTTTCTATAATTTTATTTTCAGTTTCAAAATCCAAGCTTAGTTAAATACAACCTTAGGCAAGCCTGGACTGAGCTAATGCATATTGGATCCAATAACGCCTTTTAGGCTTGGGCGATGAATTTAAAAGAATATGGTAGATGTTAGGAGTTCTCCCTTCCCAATGTCTTTCCATGTTTCTTTAATAGAGTAATAATAGCTAGAGTTTTAAATAGGTTAGGTAGGGTTTTTGAAATCTTATTTAATAGCAGGTTGATAGGTAGGACTAGTTTTAACATAGTTATCTTATCTTATGTGAGTAGAATATGTTAGTTTTAATATTTTATTTGGGTTAGGTAGGATATTTTATTAAATAGTTGATTTATTTAAATATTTTATTAAGTGTTAGTTAGGAGGATGGCAAGTAGAACGTCTTTGCCTCTCCTCTTTTTCCTATTTAAATCTTTGTAATGTTCTAAGTGATGTATGAGTTGTTGTTTTTAATTAAATGTAAACCAAATTACTTTTTGAAACCCTCTTCTTATGGTGTACCTAGTAAGGTATGGTTTTGGTTTTCGGGTTTTAGAAATTATGAAAAAGTAAATATAAGGCTATGAATGGGTCTTAGGACACCGAGAAAGCTTGGGCCTTTCGACGGAGGTGAATGACCAACTCTTGAGGGTCTGGTCTTCGCATGGATCAGAGAGGAAAGAGAAAGAGAGAGGAGAGAGAAGGAAAAAAAGAGAGAGAAAAAACATCCATGAAAGGAGACGTCCAGAGAGAGCAAGAGAGGGAAAAGCTAATTCATAAATTTCATAACTCTCAAAAAGGGATGTAAAGGAATGTCTGGGACACATTCTGAATAGAAGGAGAAGTTGGAGGAGGTCATGGAAACTCGGTTTGAGAAAAACCGCCAAATCAGGTACCCAATATGGTGATGTTTTGGTTTTCAAATTTCAAAAATTATGGGAAAGTGAATCTAAGGCTATGGATGGGTCCTAGGGTTACTTAGAAAGTCTATAGTAGGTTGGGATGGTGTCTACTACGTTCTGCAACTCCAACCCACATTCTGCAATGTCAATGGGTTTGGCAGAAAGCAAGATCGCACGAGTAGAACACTGAGAAAGCTTGGGCCTTCTAATGGAGGTGAATGACCAACCCTCGGGGGTCTGGTCCTCAAGTGGATGAGAGAGAGATAGTTTTAGAGAAGAAAAAGCCAATTTATAAATTTTATAACTCTCAAAAGAGGGCACAAGGCCTCTATTTATAGTGTTTGGCTTGAGTATAGGTCCAACTCCAATCTTAAATATAAAATCTAACCCAAATCTCCGTACCTCTCTATCTGCCAGGAGATGAAATAAGAACTAGACTAGAGAGAAGGTTAGTTAACTTGACTGGGGTCCCTCTCTAACAAAATGCTAAATACCTAACTAAGTTACTATAATCATAATTAGATAATAAGAAACTAACCTAAGCTAGACAAACTTACAAAATAGAAAGAAGGAAGGAGAGGGGGGATGCCCCTTTCTCTTTTTTGGAAAGTAGGGGGCGTCCCCCTCACTTTCATTTTCTCATTTCCTTTTAGGAAATATGGGATGCATTACATTTTCTTTCTTCCTTTCTTTCTTTCTCCTTTTCAAGGGGTGCCTCACCCTGTTCTTGATGTACCAAGTATCCTCATAGATTAAATAAGTTTATTCTCTTGTAGAGAGCTCTCCTGGTGTGTTGTATATCCTTCCTATGGGACCAGTAGCCTCTTCATTTGCTTAAATAGGAAGATGACATGTGTCATTTGACTTTTCTATCTTATGCTCGGCCACATAGGATTCTAAATCAACATACCATACCCCACACGAGCTGGGATGCCCCCCATAGGGTGTGAGGTGGCATCTTGGGTTTGGAGCATGGATCCTGGGGCGTCTTTCACAATATGGGTCATTTCACAAGTTCTGATAACTCATGGATCTTGACCCATATGGTCCTATCCTAGTTCTTAAAAAATGAAGGACCCTAACATCCTATCCCCAAGACCCACTACACCTATTTCAAATGAGCCATAAATCAATACATCAATTCTTTCAAAAATTAAAAGAACACTAAAAGAAATTAGGGTAGATTCTGGGACAACATTGTTCATCTTATCTACACCAACATTAACTTGCTATATGGTAGTATATGTGGATGATATTCTTATATTGGCAACTCACTCAAGTTTGTTTAGTCTCTTATTTAGTGACTTGGCAAAAATTTTGCATTAAAGAATTTTTGACCTCTTTATTACTTTCTTGGTACTCGTGCCAATCACATGTCTGTTGGTTTTCTCATATCTTAGCGTAAATATGTTTTGGAGTTACTAAATCGTACATCTATACTTGGATCCAATCCCATTAACACTCCTATGGCAACTTCCAAACCATTATCTTGTAATGGTGTTGTGTTTCATGATTTTGTGTTATATCACAGTGTTTTGAGTGCACTACAATATATTACTCTAACATGGCCATATATCTTGTTTGTTGTGAATCATGTCTAACAGTACATGCATAAGCCTACTACGGAGCATTGGGGTGCTGCCAAACATATTTTTTCGTATTTGAAGGACATGATTCATATGAGTTTACTTTTATGTCCTTCCAAGTCATATACTCTTTGGGGATTTTCTGATGTCGACTGGATGGTTCTCCTGGTGAATGAAAATCATCCTCTGGTTATGCTATCTAATTTAGACCTAATTTAATTTGCTGAAGCTCTAACAAGCAACACATTGTTGCCCAATACAGCACTAAGGCTGAATATCATATTGTTGTCAATATTGTTGTTGAGGTTTCCTAGGTGCAAACTCTTCTTAAAGAACTTGGTGTTCTTGTCAAGGATCCTCCTACTATTTGGTGTGACAATGTCAACACCACTTATCTTATTGTCAATCCAGTTTTGCATAGTCATAGTAAACACATCGAGATCAATATGCACTTTGCCAGAGACCATGTTGCAAAAGGCCTTCTTCATGTTCATCATATTTCTTCCTCACACCAACTTGCGAATATTCTCATGAAACCTCTTCCTGTCTAAACTCAACGTCCTTTCACAAATGTTCCATTTGAGGGGGGTGCTAGTTCATATGATCTGATATCCTAGGATCATAACTCCAACATTAAGAAAGATATAGAGAATTAGCCAAATGAGGAGAATCCACAAAAGGAAGAATTAAATAAGGCAAGGACTCAAGGTGGTAACACACAAAATCACAAGATGAGACCTATTAGGTCTCTTTAAAAAACGTGATTGTAATTTTTTTTTTCAGAAAATGATAGTATTGTACGACAAAATGGTGTTTCTAAAAATGCCCCACAATTTACCAAATCCGCCAAATAGACAATTTCGTAGGTTCTCACCTTTTTTTTATGCTTTTACTCCTCACAACTATGAATTTTCAATTTATGCGGGTCATAATGCTAAAAGTTGATGGACCCATGAAACTCGTCAATAAAATTACATCTAAGGTTGTGACATTCCAAAAAAGATTATGAAATTTCAAAACACTCATGAAACTCATGACACGTATCACAAAGCACATTGCAAAAATCATTAAATTATTGCAGAAGTCCATGCCTTGCAAAATTCTAAAAGTGTATCATAGGAGGTATTACAAAATTATGAAAAACTTGCAAAAATTTGATATTGCAAAATTGCGACAAGTATCACATCAGTATTGCAAATTTCTTTTTTCTTGCAAAATTTTGTTTTATATAAATGACGCTATATTTCTCAAACCCTTATTTGCATCCAAAAGCCCTATTTTTGCAACTCTAGGGTCCTTTGGTCCCCAATCCTTCCAGTGATCTTCCTACAATATTTCAATGACATTCAGGCTTTGTGAAAATCTCTCATCGATGGTGGTTCATTTGCTGCAGTTCACCGACAGTAGTAAACCCTGAAAGCATAGGCGACACTTCATCGATAGTGAGTTTTTTTGGTAAAAGCATGAGTGATACTACATCGACAGTGAGTTTTTCTGATAAAAGCATCGGTGGTGAGAAGATCAACGACACTTTATCGACGATGAGTTTTTTTCGATAAAAGCATTGGCAATGAAAAGATCAGAAACACTTCATCGATGATGTGTTTTCCGATAAAAGCATTAGTGGTGAGATCTTATGGTATGGGTGGGATAAGAAACCAAAAGTTTGTGAGTTGTTCGTGAGTGCTGCAGCTGATCATCTGAAAATCCATTCTCATAATAAATAACGTGAAGGATGATGATGATGCAGAAGGCCTCCTCTCTAACGAATTATGATAGTCAAAATGATGTGTTGGATGATGATGATGTAGAGTCGACGTATCTCACAGTCAGTGTTCGTTCAATCACATGGTATGAGTAGCATAGGAAAAATTAGGAGAACAACATAGTGTAGAATCAATGATGGTATTCTGTGTTTTCTCCCCATAAAAAATGCAGTGTAATACAATATTCTTTAGGCTGAAGAGATGGATGTACCTTTTCACATACTTTGTTTTCTTTCCATCAAAGAAGCAATGAGAAACAACATTCTTGTAAAAGAATAGAATGAATGCAATATATGCACAACTTTATTTTGTGAAAGAATGAAAAAATTACACTTATACATGTGATTTTTCTTCAAAGATGTACTGGACGATGATGATGTAGATTCGATATATCTCACAGTTAGTATTCGATCACATGGTATGGGTAGGATAGGAAAAATTATTTTGTGAAAGAATGAAATGAATGCAAAATGTATAAGCAACTTCATTTTGTGAAAGAATGGAATGAATGAAATATATGAATGACTTCATTTTGTGAAAGAATGGAATGAATGAAATATATGAATGACTTCATTTTATGAAAGAATTGAATGAATGCAATGTATGAATGACTTCATTTTGTGAAAAAATAGAATGAATGCAAAATATATGAACGTCTTTAATTTGTGAAAGAATGAAATGAATGCAATGTATGACCAATTTTTTTTGTGTGAAAGAATGGAGTGAATACAATGTATGAGTGACTTCATTTTATGAAAGAATAGATCACACATATACATGTGGATTTTCTATACAAATTTGCTTGTATATATACAAAATTCTTTTAAAATATGTGAATTTTTTACTTATGCAATATTTTTGCTTTAAATTTCACTACTACAAAACATATTCACATATTTAACAATTTAACAATACATACAAATACAACTAAAATTCATCCACAAGCATTACAGAACAACTACAAATTCTGTCAACCTTATATACAAAATTATAACAAAGTTTTTAAATATAAACATGAATGAACTTTATAGTCAAATGACATCCAAGTTTTTATTCATTCTGTCAAAATTATATCCATATTTTTTATTGTTAAAATAGAATATATGGGGTATAATAACTATCAACAAACTCAAACAATGGAAAAATTGCTTGTGGGAAAAGGTTTAATGATCTTTAGCACTTTCACAAGTTTTTGAGAGATCATGTGATCAAGAATAACTATAAAGCAAAATTCATGAAGAACTTTAATAACAGAGCCAAATTGTTCATGAGACGAGTACGAGTTATTCAAAGAGTTTAACGAGCCAAGCCCCAACACCTTTTGTTTAGTTTTAAAACAGTGAAAATTAAAGCAAAAAATGTCATATATTTGATGAAATTTTGCACATAAGTAGGAAATTCGTATGTATATATGTGAATTTGCATAGGAAATTCAGAAATTTAAGGAAAATTCATGAAGAGTTGAAGGTAAATTGCATGTATACAAAACATTTGCATAGGAAATTTGCATGAATTTCTTATCCTATTTCGAAATTAGCACACTAAAACAAAATCTCACATTGCTTAAAGTTAATTGCATGCGAAAGTCCGTGAATTCTGTAAAGTTTTCATGATTTTCACATCGAAAGTAGTCTTTCACAACCACCAACATGAAACTCTTGACGAACTTCACATGCTAATCTTCTATATATATACAATGAAATTCGCACACTAAAATAGAGTCTCTCATCTCTTAAAGTTGATTGCATGTGAAAATCCGCAAATTCTGTAAACTTTTCATGATTTTTGCTTTGAAAGTAGACTTTTGCAACCACCAATGCAAAACTCTTGACGAAATTCGCACATAAGGAATTTTCACAAGCATTGTCATGATTTTCGTATTGTAGATATAAAAATCATAGGGCTTTTGCGAAAGTGAGGAGTAGCCATTTTCGTAGTGTGTATTGTTCGAAAATCATGATTTTTGCAGAAATAACATGCAAATTTCATTTTAAGTGATATTTAATGAGATCAACAGAGCATCGCAACGTAACATGTGAAAATCAGGAGATCGACTTGTGCTAAGGGTAAAAAGGTTCTAAAAAAGTAAGAAACCTATGAAATTGGACATCCGACGGATTTCAAAATTTATGGGGCATTTGGGAAAACAAGCCAAATTTACTATATAATAAAGTCATTTTTTATTCCTTTTTGTATGCCTCTATTTTTTGGAAAACCTTGCAATGTTGGTTATATAAAGATAGTAACAGAGGCTGTCCTAACCAAGAGAGAAGGGTGATATTCATTGTGGATGTAAGATCATTCATATCCACCACATTAATTCGTGTCATTTCCTCTTCTACTCCTTCAACTTCTTCTTTTTGTTCTTTACGTGAGTGAGATATCTCTTTACTAGTTTGACCTCAGAAAAAAATGTCAATTTTGAGAATTTGTAGCTATATTTAAAACCCTAAATTGAAGTTCCAACATGACATGCATCATGATGTGAGAAATTAGGAGTATAAATGAAATTCATTGAAAGGTTCTAAACATTTTGTAGGAAAACTTAATAATATTAGGGTGTGTTTGAAAAGCAGGGTGGGGGGGGGAGTTATGTTTGGGTAACTACTCACCCTTTTTTAGTGGGGCCCACACTCCCCTATCAAACATGGGGAAAACTTCCCCCACTCTTCTACCGTTTTGAGGAGAAGTTTCACCCCAAAATCCAGGGAAAAAAATGCAAGTTCCCCCTTGCAACTTTTTCCCTTGTCCCCCCAGCAACTTCTGATCATCATTCACTCTTAAGGTATTAAACAGGAAGCAACAATTTCTAGGGACTATTGTGTTCCTTTTTATGCAGACTTCATGGTGAAAGCCAATATGGGATGCAGGCATATGCCCAAAATGGACACCCTTCATGCCTATTTTTTAGGACAAACGACTTGCAATGGTCTAGGACCAGTTGTCCTACACTCAAACACCCCCCTAAGATCTGGCAAAACCCAATTCAAGACTTGCTTCTCAATTTAAATTTTCAACTTTCTTAATAAAGTGATATTATATGGGCCATGTTTTCTGCCAGAAACTTGTGCCAATGTTGCAATGTCAATGAATCAAGCATAACCCAAGCCCAACTTGTAACAAATAGGTACACTATAAGAATGAGGGTCAATAGCGAAGATTTTTTTCACCGATAAGTCGCCATAAAGAAATGGCCTTTGTTGACCAATAATGATGACATTTATATTTCATCGCTAAAGGGTGACCCAACACCAGTGAGATATGTCGCAAAAACTAGGAACACTAATATCGGCAAGGTAGCCTATAATGACGAGGTTGTTTTAATGGTGAGATACCCTATAATGGCGACATCTCTGGCTCACCGTTATAGGCTACTTATAGGTTATAACGTTTCTGTCTCGCCGTTATATCCTATAACGATGAGCATCAACTCATTGTTATAGGCTATAACAGAG
This sequence comes from Nuphar pumila, assembly GCF_984573655.1. Lineage (NCBI taxonomy): Eukaryota > Viridiplantae > Streptophyta > Magnoliopsida > Nymphaeales > Nymphaeaceae > Nuphar > Nuphar pumila. The sequence goes on along the minus strand of NC_143260.1, from coordinate 83,924,992 downwards.
AGAATTAACTCATCATTATAGATTGGCTATAACGGCGAGGCATGTATCTCACCTATAACAACAAGACAGGAATGTTGCCGTTATAGGCTATAAACCTGCAAATTGAAAACTAAAATTTAGTTTTATTTTTTTTTACATTTAAAAACTTGCAATTGAAACATACATTCATTAAAAACTTCAAATATCCATCCTCAAGCATTCAACTTCAAACATACATGCTCAAACATTTACTTCAAACATACATCCTCAAACATTTAACACACTTCAAATATATATTTAACACAAACTTCAAATACACTTCAAGAAACAAACATACATTTTAAAAATATAAACCCCCTATATCATCTCCAAGTCTGCAATAAACACACTTCAAATACAAACCCATTACATCCTTTTCAAGCCTGCAACAAACACACTTCAAATACAAACCCTACACTCCATACATCCTCTCCAAGTTTGCAACAAATATATACACTTCTAATATTCACATAAATTAAAATTTAATTATAGAAAAGAGTTTAGAAATCAAAACATATACACTTCCTCCCTTGAAGTATCACACACCTGTGATATGAAGTCGATCCCATCTAGGTCTTCACCTTAGCTGATGGGTTGTGAACCGATCCATGGTAAAGAAGAATGCATATGTTCTTATTATAAACAATATGTCGATGTTTGTTAATTTCATGCGAACAATATTAGATCAGACAACACTGTACATAATTGAATCATACAAGAATATCCATTATCATACAAGAATAACATTAAATTTGATATATGTTATGAATAACCAATTCATAAATGGTAGATATATCAAATGAACAATAATAGTAAGATCGTGGAGTTAAGATAACACACAATTATGAAAAACAAGAGCCATATACATTTTTGAACTCATTTTTAAGAGGAAAAAAGAATACAAAGGTAGAAAAGAGAGCATTAACACATGCACTTACATTACACTTCTGGTAAGAATTGACAGTGTGACATGGGTGATCTTTTGGTAAGAATCAATGGTATGTCATGTAACATGTCTTCTTGCCGAACTTTAAGCTACCTGACCCTGTATCAATATTGCAAACTGGACACACAAGCTTTTCCTTCGTAGACCACCATGATAAGTTGGCATATGCTAGAAAATCAGCATGTTAAACGATATGCTACTTCAATTGTTCATTGTTTTGATATATAATAACTTCATAATGAAAGCTAGTTTTGTTAACTTTATACAACTTGGATATAGATTGTTCCGGGCATCACCCATTAAGTCTTGAAGGGGTCTGTGTTCACCATCATCATCTGAAGCTGAACCTAATGTTATTTTCATAATAACATCATCCAATATTTTTTTGACTCGATTATGAACCTCTGTAGTATCGTCGCTCTCATCATGATGTACATTCACTGCATCTATGTGGGTTTGGGACATACTCACATGGGACTGAATATATTTCGTGGTAGCATCATGCCTAATCAAGTGTAGTTTGATCAGTGGTAGAACTTTATATTTTTTATTCTTGTAGTCTTGACAATCACATCCTACCAGCGGAATCAATATGAGCACGTAACGCTTCAAGGAATTGATAAATTCCAGATGTATAAGGTTTAAAACTTCTATTGTTAATGTGTATCTATGATTGATAGACAGTGACCCCACTATATTCAACAAGAGAATCTACAAAAAAAACATTTTCACTTCATTGAGTCCAATATAGCATTTCAATTAATGAAAGAGTTGAGAGGCCGTTGAACATCAAACTGCACTTCCCAAAAACACATGTTGTTGCACATTCCCAAAAATTAATCTAAGCATTATTCGGGCTTTAAGAAATTGTGAAATCTAAAAAATAAAATTCATGTTTTTATAGGAAGGAATCCACTACAAGTAATATTTAAATTAAACATAAATATTAATTAAACCCACTGCTATCTCAAGTATATTAAAATGCCTAAACCATGCCATAGCATTTGCCCCAACATACCACAATGAGGAATAGAAAAATAGAACTTAAAACAGAATCATTCTAGAACATAAAACAGATAACATAATACATCACAAAGCTGAATAGAAAAAACAATTTCCTGGCACGATAACATAGTCCCACGTATAGTTCAAAAACCCAGTGACTCGACTTGGTCTTGACACCTAGTAGCTCAGCCAGGTTTTGTTAACTCTTATTTTATATGCACAAACAGCAGAAATATATTACGAAGATGAAAATTTTATATACAATGACATAAATGTCTATGATATCAATTTATCAAGTACCACAAACTAACTCGACTTGGGCTAGTAGCTCAGCCAGGTTTTGTTAACTCGACTTGGGCTGTTGGTTTTTGGGTTTCTTTACGCAAACATCAAAATCCCTTGATTCAGTACATGTGCTCTACTAAAAACACTCCACAGGTCAATTTTCAAGAGAACATGAAACACACAATGTGTTCAGCTCTTTTGGAATGAATAACAAATACAGTTATCAGGTCAACTGTCATGTAGCGCTGGAAAATATGTAGACTAACACTGCATCAAAAGACCAAGGTGAGAAGAAAAAAGAGAGGAAGAAAGGTCCAGCGGTGGTCCTAACTCAGCACCACGGTTGTCTTTGAGGTCAGGTCATGCATGACCAACTTGAACTCAGGCCCATGTTTGGGAGGTAAACCAGATTATCAGAGTAATGTTTGTGTCTGTTCAGGTTCTAGTCTTAAACATATTGCAGATCAGTAAACGTGATTAATTTTTTATCCAGATTTGTGCAACTTATAGCTATACGAAAGCTTCTTAAAACCTTGAAAAGTGCCTTTGAGTTTGCGCACAAGCCTATTATCTACAGGAAATCCAATAGCATAGGCAACATAGAGGCTACGCTTTTGCTATCAGAGTGATTTTCAGGTAGTTTCACAGCACAGTTTGCCACTAAAGCAATAGTAGCAGTTTTATATAGTGTGGACTCTACTGCTAAACCATGTCTCACAAGCTCATGGAAACATACAAATAAAGCATATATCCCTGATACAAGAAACAGAATCTTATGAAAGTAGCAGACATGTAAAGAGAGAGAATGGGGAGACAGCCAACTCTTATGTGCCATGGAACAATGTACACCATTAAATTAGACCTTGTTCTACTGGTTTAAATTTGGGTTCATATTTATCCATAATATTAACTCTCAAAAGATGCTTACAAATGAGTTATCATGCATGGAGTACCTCGTAGATAATAGTTATTGAGCAGATTATCATTTGTAAGGATTTGACAACTTTAAAGTCAAATATGAGCCATTGGATCAAATCAAAATGGTCTAAATTGTGTCGTAGATGCAGCACAGAGAATTTGTTGCATCTTCTCCCTTCAACATTCCAAATTCATATTGCAACATTAACTAAGATTCAAGATAATTATGATGTATAAACATAGTCATGCCAATGAGAAATTATAAATAGAAACAACAAGACTCATGATCATTACATTAATAGCCATCGGAAATCAGGAGGCCGTTAATTCAGACCAGTCTCTAGAGTTTCCACACTCCAAATATTCTCACATCACATCCACTGCCATCCTTTTATCTACACGGAAGCAACTTAACTCTTCAACATTTTTCAGTGTGCAGTTCCCTTTTGATTAATAAAAGGCTAGTTTGAAAACATTCTGTAACCAGGAAACCGATGGATTGCGCTAAAATTCCTATGATTTGGATAACTAAGAATACCGCTCTGCAATTGAGAGCTCATCGCCTTTCGATCTACTTTTAGTTTCATTTCTCCAACCCATTGAGTCGACTAATTCCTGTGTCCCCTCAAGAGTAAAAGGCCTACTAGACCAATGAACCATGCTTGGATATTCTGGATCATTCATATCATTTAGTATGTATAAAATTTGGAAACCATTTTCCAAAGTTTGAACACATTTGCTTCACTAAGGAGTAGAGAGCACTTAATAATAGTATTTGGTCATGGCCCTTTTAACATTTTACAGAATGGTTGATCTTGTATATGGCGGCATTTAAAACAAACCAAAGATCCCTCTGTACGAAAACCACAAAGAGAAGGGTTAGGGTTTGCTTGCCTGAGAAAATGGCTTCATCGCAGACGCAGAGAGATTGAGGAGGTGATGACTGAAGAGAGACTCGCTCACCGGATTGTTAGGGTACTCGTCGGAGATAAACCCATGGTGAGGAGAGGAGGGAGAGAGAAAGGGCTTCCTAGAATATGGAGAGAGAGAGAGAGAGAGCTCAGAAAACCCACGATGAGAGACATCGAAGGAGGGAGGAGGATTGGACGGCGGTCCAGTGGTGGTCCCACGAGATCGTAGAGAGAAAGATAAAATGGCCCGTCGGGCTCTTTTTAAATACGACTATATAATTGCCGTTATAGAGTAAAACTCTATAATACTGGTGATCCAAATCTCGCCCGTTATTGATCTATATCAGTGAGATTCTGTAATCATTAAATATTGCAGTTAACGGATTTTAATGGTAAAGAATCTCATCATTATACATATGTTTTTAACGATGATATAACTCTCACCGTTATAGATTAAAACCTATAAATATAATCGTTAAAGTATTTTAACAACACTATTTAACGGCCATGTTATAAAAATATCTTTAATGATGACATTCGGATGTCGCCGCTATAGATGTCTTCAACGATGAGATGTGTATAGGGGCAAGGCATTCAAGGGTCGGTCTAGCTCACCATTATTGATGAATCAATAACAACGAGATCATGGCTGTACTAGAGTAATAAAGATGCTATATTTATGTTGCCGCTATTACATATCAATTATTGAAGACAAAACTCTCACTGTTATTTCTTGATCAATAACGGCGAGCTTTTTTTTAAAGAGTGGCCACTATTGACCCTCCTACCTTTGATAATAAAGAAAGAGATCCGATCAACTAATCAAAATCAGAGTCCAATATGATTTTAAACTTCGTATATATCAAACCCAAGTGTGACCTAAGTTCCGCTTAAGATTCACAAACTTTTAATGCAAGAAACACAAAAGCCCATTATTTTAGCAGGTCAGGTTTATATTTTCTTTAAAGAACAAAATAAACTTTATTTTTTAAGTTTTATATTATTTTGTACCCAAACCTGAACCTTGTACCGGCCAGCACCTCAGGGTCGGATCAGCCACGATCGGTAAAAGCACTACCCGTTGACACCCATGTACGTATTAATCAATTAATCAGATTCATTAATCTCTTTAACTCATCTTCTATGCGTGCTGTGTAGGGCCAATGAGAACGTATCAGGTCAGAGGGACGTGTGTCTCAGATGATGGCCCTGAAAACTTTCGTGAGGTAAACTATGCAACCCATGTTGTTTGGGTTGCCTTTCATAAAATGGATGACCGTCAGATGATCCCGTCTCACAGCCAATTACATGGCAGAAATTTAAGTGACCTCCTAATTTTTTTTTTCAGTGGTGCCCGAGAAACGATGCCTTGTCATTAAGGGTGTCATGGGGTCGGGTTTACCTGGATCCAATCCATACCAAACCCTATAGGGTCCGGGTATGATGATAAATAAGAAGACTCGGGTTAGGACCCAAAATTCTGATTAATACATGGATCCTGGAATAGCTTATAAAAAATTATACCAGACCTGGGTCTGACCCGAGTTCAGATTAACACCCACAATTTTTCAATGTAAAAATGATAAAAAAATATTATTTTATCGGTTATGGCCTGAGTCTGGTGCACGTAGTTCTTATCGAATTCGGGTACGGTTTTTCTTATAGTGGGTTTGGTTAGACTCGGGTCCAAACCCGATACTATGCATACTAAAAAATCAGGGCCAGGTCTGGCTCCACTTGAGTCCGAACCAAACCCAACCCAACCCGTTGACACCCCTACTTGTCATTGTTTGTGCACATGTGGGAGAGATCAACGGATCCCGATTGTGCACGTATGGACCGTCCAATTTCAATTTCTTTAGCGCCAACTGCCAAACACCAAACAAAGGCTCAGCAGGCACCTGCCGATTTCTCTGCACTGATGAATCCGTGATTTTCGATTTGTCTAGTGGTGCACAAACAGGGTCCTTTTCCCAAACTGCACAAAGATCGGATTAAAGGAGTCCATATCAACGGTTATAAGCTTGGAAAGTCATAAATTACATGCAGATCCATAGTTGCATCAGAATAAATTATGAGAGCAAGTACTCGATCCAATGACTAACTGCCTCGCGTAATGATTCGTGGCATCCTGTCATTGGACCGAACATCTTTTTCCTTTTATGGCACGTTTCTTCAATCTCAAGACGGGGTGAATTTGTATTGTTAAAATGTAGAGGTCGGTCGGTGGAGAGATCAGGCAAACACTCAGAAAGTGAGCACATGACGCATGTAATCCAGTTACAAAGCTCACAATGACTCAAGTTTCTCGTTTCTATTGCTAATTCCTACATAAGCCTCTCTCTCTCTCTCTCTCTCAAGATAGGAGACTGAAAATTCGCTCGAAAGCAAAAAGCATGGAAGACAGTATTGTGGAGAGTGAGAGTATTGTTCCTCTTTCATCTTCACATCTCAATCATAAGGAAGAAGACACATCACCATCCTCATCATCGCCACCACCTTCAGAAGAAGAAGAAGAAAAACAACAGGATGAAGGAAAGAAACAAGAAGACAGGGAAGGCAACGAGGAAAGCCCGAGAGTTGCTGCAAATGAAAACGTGGGGGGTGGGGGTATCATTAATAAAATCATTTCTCGTTTGCACATCCCATCAATCCCAGGTTCTCTCTCTCTCTCTCTCTCCAAGATCTTCACAAAAATATCGGTATAGTTTTGATGCTCAACTACTATTACATTTTCATATGGCAGATGACGCATTTCCAGCGGCAGACGAGGCCTCCATCCTTATCTCAGTCATCGCCCATGACTAGCACATTCTCAACACCATCTCTCTCTCTCTCTCTCTTTCCCTGCGTTGAAAATTGATAAAACTCCGTCTGTGAAATGACGTCTCTCATCCTATTTTTCAGTTCAAAGTTTGATTTTATGAGGACTCTCAACCGATATTTAGTCATCCCTGGTGTTGGGAGGCATGAACGGGGCATTGTTCCAAGTTGTATATTAAGATTAATCGGGTAATTGTCGACAGATAATGCCTCCAAGTTATTCGAAACTTGTAGTTATCTCAGGGTACTCTGTAGCTGACTTCTTTTGCAATGCGGTCTTCGTGGGTGCGGCTAATATCATCTTATTATGAAGGCCATTGTAATAATAAGCCCTTCAATCATACAGATGCCACGTAGGCACATGATAAAAAGTTTTTAGTAAATACCACAGCTTCCGACGTAAGCTTATGGCTATGCTCTTAAAAAACAGGAAGGGCGGTGGCCCTTGCACATGCGCATGTGCTCTTTCACTGCTGATGACTCCCACGTCAGTCGCCCCCTTATTACAGCTGGAGGGTTCCTGAAATTTGCAAAAATTTCGCTGTCAGGACCCAATCTATTTTGAGATCCGAAACTCAAATAGTTTGCATTCTTAATTTTGGTGGCATGGTGTGTTATTATAAAATTTCTTACTATTAACTACAACTGTTGATTCATAGTTAATGCTATAAGTTTTAACAAAAGTTAAGATCGAAAGCCATAGCAAATGAGAATAATGACAAACTATTAACTAGGGTCAAAAGTCCGAGTTTAACTACTGCCCATGGTTACCCGAATACAATTACATCAACATAGCGCTATATCACAAAAAACACATCATGGTTTTTCAATTGAACCACACATATCAAGATCAGTAATGCATGGACATGATGCAGTTATTAGTTTATATATCCTCACAGTGCAGTCAAACAAGGAATCATGAGAACAAGCTTTTAAACGGCGACCAACACCAAATGTTAAGATAATTTATTGCATGGTTAATAGTTGAATGAATGCTTTTGGCCAATTGATGCAAAAGTCGAAGAACACTACCATGAAAACACTTCCATCGACAAACTCTGTGGGTCCTATGCGGCTGAGAAAGTCATCTTAAGGTAGATAGACCATCCATGAGTCACAAAAAGCACAAGGAACACTCACCCAGTGCATTCAAAACTTACATGACGCCAAAACATCGGATTAATTGAAGAGCAAGAAGTTTCTGTTTTGAAATGTATTAAATGCAAAGTTCCCTGAAGTTCATAAAGGAGACAACAAGAGCTCCTAACAAGAAGAAGCAAGAGAACTCCTTTTATTCTAACAAGAATTCTTTTAATATTATTTTTCATTCATTATAACCAGTGTTGTGAAAAGCATTGAGGCGTAACGAGGCGCTCCACCAAAATCTGAGGCGAGGCGTAAAGCCTCGAGGCGTAAAGCGTAAGCCTCAATTTTTTTTTTATTACTTAAAAATTTATAAAAAAATATCTAAAATTATAAATAAAAAAAACTTTATTGATGAAGCAACAACCAATAAAAAATAAAAAATCTCAAATAAATACTGAAAAAATATGAGATTAACATGTAAAAGTAACATTAATGCAACAACTTGATCTATGCAAGTATCTAAAAAATAAAACATGGGCATTCATTAAATAAAAAATTAACATTAACAACAAAAAGAAAGCATAGTTCAATGGCACATATATAGAGCAGCACATGTAGGTGCAAATGTTGGTTTGTTACCACTAACTAGCTAGCTAGCAACTAATGCTGTTGACCCGAGTTACGATGCAGGTGGGGAACCCAAAAACAGATTCATACTTCGACTCAAAGGGGTTGGTAGAATATGCATGGAGTCATGCAGTCATATCAGATAACATGTATCTCCTCATATCTCACGTCTGTGATTTCAAGTTCCCCAACTGGACAAATGAATGTGAAGCTGCAATCACACCCATCTTCCAACTCTATAAAAAGATTGACATATACAATGTCTATGCACCAACATGTCTTATTAACCAAACAATATCATTATCATTAGTATGTAAAAAGATGGGGAAAAACAAATAAGGGGTGAGAAAAAAACAAAAATGATAAAAGAGAGAGGGACGAGTGTATCAAGCAAGAGAGAATGTTGTATCACGTGAGAGAGGAGAGAAGAGATAAGAAGAAGAGGAGAACGAGAGAGAAAAAAACCCGTACCTGTTTCGAGTCTCCACCACGAAAGAGAATGCTGTGCCGTGAGGGAGAGAAGGCTGCCATGAGGGAGAAGGCTGTGAGAAAAAAAACAGAGATAGGGTGAAAAAAAAAGTAAAAGAAAAACATAAAAGGGCCGGTAGGGTTTTGTTTAAGCTCTAATTTTTGGTCGAATGAGGGTTTTGACCCTCATTTGACCAAATAAATTGAGGTGTGTATGCCTCATTCTGAGGCGCGCCTCGGCTCGAGGCGTGCACTTCAAAGCCTATGAGGCACACGCCTCATAGGCTTTGCGCTTTACACATGCGCCTAAAGGCATGAAGCCCCTCGCCTTGAGGTGAGGTACGCTTTTTGCGCCTTGAGGCGCGTTTTTAATAACACTGATTATAACACATATATGCCACTGGCATGCATATCTGAATATTTGCTTACTGCAGTTTCTTAATACCCCCATAGTCCAGTCACTACCAACTTGACTACACTTATTATGGTTTCATTTTATCCATTTTGTCCTGTCTTGTGCAAAGAAGCTAGTATAATTGATCCACTGGTGCACTGTCATTAGCAAACTCAATTAAATGAATTCTCTTTAATTTATATAGTATCTTTGTATCATCTGAACCTGTGCATAAGATGTTAGATTCTTGATGTGCAAAAAATTTGTAATAAGAACAAAACATATTTATGCACATATATCTGTCTTCTAACTGAAATTTCTATCCCCTGTTATGGCAGGCATGGTTGCAGCTCTGACCAATGAGAATGCTACCAGTAAATCAGTTTATTTTGCGCATTGTACCTCTGAAATGATATTCATAACACACCTGTTGATGGAAGAACCAGAGAGGCTTGCTGGACGCTGATACCTATGTTACTTTGTTACAAGGTCGTAATGCATGGTATGGACAGATGCTAGCCAAGGGAGAACTAAGTCCTGATATGGGTGACAACATCAAAGGCAAGGGAATGATTCAGGTCTGTTTCTCATTCTTCAATTCATACCTGAAAAAATGCACTCCACCTAATAGATGTGGTGGTGTGAATATCTAGGCTCGCAGGCAGATATGTATATACCACATTTCTACATTCAAAAAGAGAGAGACAAAGAAGTTCAATCAATTAACATTGTCAGGTGGCCCCTTCCTTTTTTGCTTTGCTGAAACTGATCATCGTGGCTGCTGAATGATCCTGCCAGTGGGAGTCTTGGGGATGACGCACTGTGTCTGTTTCTCCCAATACTTGGCCCTCTCCATCGCAGACCATATTGCTCCACTTCGAGATTTCAGCCCCAAGCACTCTGCTATATCTGCAAACACAAATAACATAATTAAGCACCAAAATGCTCACTATAATGTATTGAGAAAGGAAGCTTGCAGAAGATAATCTCCACACACACACACGCTATGGAGGTCATGGTTCCATCATCACTGTTTGAGTGGTTGCAAAAGAACAAAACCATGGTCGGGCCCACATGAAAAAGTAGGAAAAAATATCATAACTATGAATAACAACAACAACAACTACGCCTTCATCCCAAAACAATTGGGGTCGGCGATATGAACCAACAAAGAAAATCATTATGGGTCTTCCACATGAATCCTTCTCCTCCATTCATTTCTATCCAATGCCATGTCCTCGGTGAGGTTCAAAGCATTCATATCCTTTCTTATCACCTTCATCCATGTCTTCCTAGGCCTACCCCGACCTCTTTTAACTAATATATTTTCCCATTTCTCCATCCTTCTAACTGGAGCATCATTAGGCCTTCATCGAATATGTCCAAACCACCGTAAACGATTCTCTCTCATCTTATTTTCAATGGGTGCAACGCCTACCTTCTTACGTATCTCCTCGTTCTGAATCTTATCTTTTATTGTATTTCCACACATCCATCTCAGCATACGCATCTCAGCTACACTCATTTTTTGAATATGATGTCTCTTGGCAGCCCAACATTCCGTACTATATAGTAAAGCGGGCCTAATAGTCGTCCTATAAAACTTTCCCTTCAACCGCAATGGCATTCTACGATCGCACAACACTCCAGTTGCACTATTCCATTTCATCCACCCAACCTTTATCCTATGATTTACATCTCCATCAATTTTTCCATACTTTTGAATGATAGATCCCAAATATTTGAAACAATCATCCACCGATATTTCTTGCTCACCAAGCTTCACTACACTCCCATCACTACTTCGTTGCTTACTAAACCGACATTCCATGTATTCTGTCTTACTCTTACTCAACTTAAAACCTCTTGCTTCCAATGTCTGTCTCCATAATTCTAACTTAGCATTAACCCCAGCTCTAGACTCATCAATCAAAACAATATCATCAGCAAACAACATACACCACGGCACATTTTCTTGAATTGATCTCGTAAGCTCATCCATCACTATAGCAAATAGGAAAGGGCTTAAAGCAGATCCTTGATGTAACCCAACCGTTATAGGAAAATTGGTTGTCACCCCTCCACAAGTGCGGACATTGGTTACTACTCCTTCATACATATATCTTTAATTATACTAATGTACTTGAGAGAAACACCTTTCTTCATCATTGTCCACCAGAGAACGTCCCTAGGTACTCTATCGTAAGCCTTCTCCAAATCAATAAAAACCATATGCAAATCTGATATGGATAGCAATAATCCAAAAGGTCAAAAAATAGGGTACCCAATTGACTGCATTTCACTCCTTTTTGAAAAAGCAGCCTTACTGTCTCATTGGCTACATCCTATGTATATGATGTACTCTTTTTGCCAGCAAGATGAAAGGAAAGCACTGTTGTTCATTTACAGCAGAGTTTTCCTCTATATGCAGTAACTGAATTCAGAGAAATTGTTACTCTGTAGGGAAGAGTCAATCTGATGGTTGGGTGTTATGAAGCACTCTATCTCAACCAAGAGGTTTTGAGCCACAATCCTGCTGAGGGCTACCCACAAGTGTAACTAACCAATGACAATGAATCATCCAAGCAGTATATCAAGTCAAGTATATATTGAGCCAAGAAAACTCAGACCTTTCCAATGCTCTCTCTAACCGTCCAACCACAAAAATTCCAATCTGCACATGCTGTACAATGCATGCAAACTGCCACTAAAGAAATAATTTCCATGAAAACAAGATATTCTACAAATTCAATGCCAAGGCTGGCGTATGAGCAACTGGTGAAAAGAAGAGAAAATGGCATTGGAACATGATTGTTCTGCCTAAAAAAATTATTAACAAAGGAAAATATCAATGATACGGTGACCATAATGGAACTTAAAAAACAAGTTCTATCATGCCATGCTGCCATTCTTACAGAATCACGTTGTTACTAAAAGAGGAGGAGAGTTTGGAAGACCAACATTTTGCATAGCAGAGTAATTATAACTCCTGCACTCAAAAACAAGATAATAGGACTTCGACTTATAGTGATTTCGTTTCCACTTCTTACAGAGAATGGCAAATATGTGTGCACACAAACAATGGCACTATAAACTTATATTAATATTAATATACATAGAGGAATGCATGCTAGTCCATATGATGCTTCTCAGTAAATAAGTAATTGCATAAGAAATATAAATGTCTTAAAAAAATGATACACCAGAAAATGCAGGAAGCTTCACCCCCTGTGAGTCAAACCATAATATAGAAAAATGTGCTATTGATAGGACTTCCTCAACAAGAAAGTCAATGATTCGTGTCCATTAACTGGTAAATAGTACACGATTTTTTTTTTACAAAATATTCCATTATAAAGCATCTTTTCAAAGTTGGGAAAGTGGTAGTCCGAGGGAGTTTCTGCATTTAGAAAAGTGGTACCTGCCAAATCCTGGATTCGACAGCTACCAGCTCCACTCTTTAGTGCAAATACAAAGCGGAGACAGTCTCACTTCCTCTCCCAAATGCATAAACTCTCATTCCAGCTACCAGTTTCCAAACACCCACTACCAAGGTAATTAGACCATGTATCTACCAAATGCATAAACTCCCATCCCAGTTGCCACTTTCCAAACAGAGCCTTAAAGGTTGTATTTTCCACCGCTGTCAATCAATAGAATAATTTTGGGCCCCCACATCATTATAGCAACCAAGAACATATTCTCGCAACTAAAAAAAGAAACAAAAAGGTAAAAGCAAACACATCTTCCCTAATACAAACAGGCAAAAGCAGCACATCTGAACATCACACCCCAGCATTTCCAGAATAAATTATGCCATACTAAGAGGAATAAAAAGAGTAACATGATCACCACAACAAAACTAAACTTCCATCAAATAGGGAGCATAATCCTAACCTAACTCATTTTCAGCTTAAACACTAAAAAAAGAAAAAAAAAGTGCATATATAGACGAATTAGCAGAACATCAGTGTCAGAAAACTCAGCAGGTTCACCATATAAGTTCTCCAAAAGTGGAGGTGAATGCAGGAAAAACTCCCACTCAGTACCTGTGGTTTAACTTCTACTATATGCTGACCAGTCTTCACAGACACTGGTTCAATGGCAAGAACACTCTCAAGATGGTCAAGAAGTTCTTTGGCCTGGCATGCTCCAAAATCTGGGTCAGCATATTGATAATGCCATGCAAGTGCACTTTCTTTGGTCTCAATGCCAATCCAGCAGTTGTTTCAGTGTACAACTTCATCACGGGCTCTGCAACCTGCTTCCAGTCGAAGTAGGTGATTGGTACAAAGTTTTCCATTCGGCATCACGCTTTAACCTGAACAGGCATTCAGATTAAATGAAACTAGATGACAATTACGCACAAGAAAGCACATGACCAATCAAAGAACCAGCAGATGGGGAGGCATACACATACAAGTGCATGTGTATTCTATATAACTTGAAAAGTACAGATTTTATGAACCATTGGAAATCCAAATTAACTGCCTTGTAATGATTGTCCCAAGCTGGGTCAGACACCACATGAGGATTCATACAAATACTAGTGATTGAACTAGTCTGCTATAGTAATCTAGCTTCCCAGTTGGGCTATTGAATCTCTAGTCTTTGAATTATCTCAAACAAATGACTAATAGAAATCTGGTGATTGAGTTGAGATTTCCAGGTGGAAAGGACCATGTAACCTTCTCTGTCCTATTTGATATTCAGGCACTTCATAGCATGATAAACAGGTCGTACAGCACATAATTGTGACCATTGTGAAATTCCAACATGAATACATGAATCCGAAGAAAAATGAACCAATGCAAGCAGGTTCATCGAAATGTATAATACCATGTTGCATGATAAAAGATTATTGATGAATGAGGGTGTGGAAGTCTTACATTTGAAAATCAAGCTGACATTCATGTACAATTAAAAAGGCATTTTTTGAATAAGGGCCTTACAGTCCTCATCAATTCATTTATCTTCATAAAGGTGACAGCCATTGATTGCAGGTTTCATTCTGCAAATGAATCCAGCAGTTGCTCTGAACTTGCACATAACACCAGCGATTTTGTTATTTTTTATCAAAAAGGTATTATAATTGTGCATGCTGACATTACCTGTTATCCAATTTCATGCAACAGGTACCTATGAGTCTATATTACCAAAAAATTTAAGCAACTTCGTCTATGTAGTGAAAAAATAAAATAGGAAAAATAAGCAACACAATTATCGTAAAATTCAGTAAAGCATAAGGAAGAGAGTTATGATAAATGTACCTTAGAAAATAGCCATGCTCTGCAGCGATTCCCAACTTCTCACATGGAGAAAACCATTCAGCAAGAGTCGTCTTGCCTCTCCCACTGACAAGAAAGACAACATTTTTGGGATCTCTACACAAACTATTCAATATACCAAAACTATAAAGAAGGGAAAACTACTAGCTTCTTAAAAACCACAAATACAGAAATATGCCACGAACAAAGGGAAAAACCCTTAATTAGCTCCTAATCATAAAATTTAGAGCCAAAAATCATCCAAAACTGAAAACTTAATATCACAACCCAAAGAAAAGCAACAAAATTATCAAACTCAACCATAGAAATTGTCAAAAAAGAAAATTATATGGTCAGATAACAAACAAGATACAGAATCCCCAAACGGAAATCCAAATTCTACCAAAACCCCCTAACTGAGCTCCATTGGGATTTGACGAGAGAGGTAGAGAAATGAGAGGGGCAGAACGGCAGAGAAATGAAAAGGGAAGGGGACCGGCGCACCGCTGGCGGAAAGCCGGGAACGTCCTCGCCGCCGACCGCTCGACGTACGCCACTAATTTCCAATGGCGGTCCAGGGGGAGTTGGGGCGGAGGTCGAGGGATCGAACCTCAAGGGCTCCCCCTCCTGACGAGCTCCAGACAGAGGGTGGATCCCGCGAAACCGGCGCCGCCCGTCACCACGAAGGTGTTCCCTTCGATGCCTTCGTTCTCGCTCAGATGCATCCTCTCTTTCTCTCTGGAACAGTGGCCGGCCCCAAGATACAGGGATGGGGGTGGAGGGAAAAGGAACACGGAGGAGGATTTTCGGGAGGGAACGAAAAGGAAAAGGAGCACTCATGTTGGTATTGATTACGGTTTGAAGCTGTACGAACATTTGAAAACAACTATCGATAAATGAGTTGAGCACGAAGAGAAGTTGTTCAACTCAGCTTGACTCGTGGGAGCTCAAGCATATATATATACTTAATTAAACCGATAATTCCTTTGGATACACTGCTTACAAGAAAGATTTAATGTTAGAATTATATTGCTAGTGCTTTATAACATGTATATTGCATAAGCTAAGCCCGAGCTTACGAGGAGCCTAAGCTAAACGAGCCGAGCTTAAATTGGGTCTAAAGGTAAACGAGCTGAACTTAAAGGGCACTAAGCTTTTTTTTTTCTATATGACATAAGATGAACATGCATTAGAACGATCCAAAACCTTCACTTGGTATTTTACAAGAAGAAAAGCTAAAGTAAGGAGTGCTTTTTTTTCATGAAAAATGAGAAAACTAACAAAAATATTAGAAATCTAGTCTTGCTTATTGATTGTGGCTTAAATGAGTCCTTATTGAATAAGGAATCGTCTTGCAGCATAAAAAAAGTTCTTTTATTACTCTTATTTAGAGTTGCATAAGAGATGAAAAATAGAAATCATATGAGGTTTCTTGGTCGATAAGGGCTCCTTAAAAATTATAAATAGAAGGTGTGCTTTCTTTTAGAGAGTGAAAATGTATTGTTTGACTTGGAGAGTGAAAAGAGAGAGTATCTCTATTTTGATGTTCTCACTAAAGGATGCAAAAGAGAAATATGGCGGTTTTGCTTTCTTGAATGATTCTCTAATGTCTTAAGCTTTTCTTAAGTATTGAGAGAAGTGGTTAAAAGACACAAAGAAGATACATCAGTTTCTTCTTAGTGATATAGAGTAAAGTTGAAGTTGCATGCATTGATCCTCTTGGTGAGTCGAACATGTGTAGTTATTTTTGTTTGTAGTTTTATTTGTTCTCTCTTGTATTGGTGATTGATTATATTAATAAGAACTCTTGATACTCTTCTCATAGATGTAGGCGATTTTGCTGAACCACGTAAAACCAACTTGTCTTGTGGTTATTTGTTTCTTATTATGATTGCATATGTTCTTCAATCACATCAATATCATATCTGACCAAGTATGATCCTTAGTCCGGGTCCTAAAATCATAACAAGTGGTATCAGAGCTATTTGTTGTAAAAAATATTAGATATAACCTAAAGGATAATGAATATTAAGTTTGAGGTATATAAATTTGATTGCAAAGAAAACTTTGCATTATAGTAAAGCTGAGTTAAAGATATGTTGATTCAATAGAGTATTTATAAGGCAAGTTAAACAAAAAAAACTTTGTTAGAGGTGGAGTATAAAGTTGAGAAGAAAAAAAAGAGTGATAATTCTTCATCAAGATCTTCTTAGGTTCAATCATGAGATAACTCACTATTGAAGGTGGTTAAATTTCAGAAAAAATTTACTTAGTCTCATGGGCAATGTGCACAGGATGATGATGTGATAACATATGTTTTGTTAGTTGAATACGAAGGTTCGTGCATGAGAAATATGTGTTTTGCAAGTAAAAACTATATACCAATGGATATTGTAGAGTTTAAGGTTGACCTGAGCTTGTTCCCTCTTATGAGCTAGAATATTTGGCCCTAGGGAAAATGGGTGTTTAAAGAGGGTTGGTTGAAAAACATTAAAGTCAAGGTGCAATTTTTTTATTATGGCTTGAATGAGTTCTTATTGAACTAGAACTCACCTTGCCACATAAAGAAGTTTTTTTATTACTCTTATTTAAAATCACATAAGAGATAGAAAATCAAAACCATATGAAGATCCTTGATGGATAATGACTCTTTTTTGAAAATTATAAATAGAGTGTGTGCACTTTTTTGGAAAGTAGAGTTGTACTTCTTGGATTATAGGAGAAAGAAAAGAGAGGGTGTCTCTCTTTTCGTGTTTTCATTAGGGGATGTAAAAGAAAAATATAGTGATTTTGCTTACTTGAGTGATTTTTTGATGTCTTGGGCTTCTCTTGAATATTGAGAGAAGTGGTTGAAGGACACAGAGAATGTACATCAACTTCTTCTTGGTGATAACAAGTAAAGTTTAAGTTACACGCATCGATCTCTTCTTGGTGGGTCAAACAACATGTGTGGTTGTTTTCGTTTGTAGCTTTATTTGTTCACTTTTGTATACGTGATTGATTATATTAACAAAGACTCTTGGTACTCTTTCCATGAATGTAAACAATTTTGTTGAACCACGTAAAATCCTTTTGTCTTATAGTTATTTATTTTTTTATTATTCTTATTATGATTGTCTGCGTAACATAATCGCATCAATATCAGATCCAACCTAGTACGATCCTGAGCACAGGTCCAAAAATCACATTAAGTGGTATCAGAACTATTACTTGTAGAAAAGATCGAATATGACCTCAAAGGTGATAAATATTAAGTTTGAGGTAAAAAAATTTAATTGCAAAGAAAACTTTTCATTATAGCAAAGCCGAGTTAAAGACATATTGATTTAATAGTGTATTTACAAGGCAAAGGAAACAAAAAAAACTGTATTGCAGGTGTAACATAAAGTTGAGAAGAAAATAAAGGGTGATAATTCTTCATCAAGATCTTCTTAGGTTTAATCATGGGATAACTCACTGCAAATGGTGGTTAAATTTCAAAAGAAGTTTACTCAGTCTCATGGGCAGTGAAGATTGTAGAGTTCAGGGTTGACACGTGCTTATTCTCTTTTATAAGTTAGATTACTTGGCCTTAGAGAGAGGGGGTGTTTAAAAGGAGTTGGTTGGAAAACATTCAAATCAAGGTGAACATTTTTTATTATATCTTGAAAGAGTCCTTATTGAACTTCGACTCACCTTGCTACATAAATAAGTTCTTTTATTACTCTTATTTAGAATCACATAAGAGATGAACAATAGGAACTATATGAGGTTCTTTGATGGATAAAGACTCTACTTTGAGAATTATAAATAGAGGGTGTGCACTTTTTTGAAAAGTAGAGATACTTTTTTGCTTGAAGGAGAGAAAAAAGAGAGTATCTCTCTTTTGGTGTTCTCACTAGGGGATGTAAGAGAAAAATATGGTAGTTTTGCTCTCTTGGGTGATTCTCTGATGTCTTGGGCTTCTCTTGAGTATTAAAAGAAGTGGTTGAAGGACAGGGAGAAGGTACATCAACTTTTTCTTGGTGACAAAGATAAAGGTTTAAGCTGCATGCATCGATCTTTTTGGTGGGTCGAACAATATGTATGGTTGTTCCCGTTTGTAGCTTTATTTATTCTCTTTGGTATCATTGATTGATTATATTAATAAAAATTCTCGGTACTCTCCCCATAGATATAAGAGGTTTTGTCAAATCATATAAAACTCTCTTGTCTTGTGGTTATTTGTTTCTTTGTTGTTCTTATTGTGATTGTCTATGTTCCATAATTACGTCAATATCAAATCTGACCTTGTATGATCCTGAGCTCGGGTCGCTAGCTATGCCTACCACACTTACGGTTGTTTTTTCTTGGCAGTGTAAACCTGTGGTGCACTTCTTGCTTCCAAAAAGTTGCCTTACTTCGAGATGAGCAAGTGACATAATGTTCTTGCCACTTTTTATATGCAAAAGGTTGATGCCCCATATAAATGGAACCCTGACCACCCGTCTAGCGGCCAAGGCTTCCTTTCACTACACCAAAACCCTTGGGGATACAATGAGGAGAGTCTTTTTCTACTTGCAAAGAAGGTTCTCATGATTCTCCTGATCCTCTCCCTCATACTTGACCCAATTGCCTGACCGTTGTCTGACTAACATGTGGTCCAAAAGTAGTAAGGAAGTGTTGAACACACCACAATGACCATTCTAACGATCGTTATAAATATTTTTTAGTTATTTTTGACCAACTAACGACCCAAAAATGAGTAGAAAATACCATATAATTTAACATAAATGGTACATTTTGATAATTTTCTAGCTACTAGGTTGCTGAAATTTGATCAAAATCTTTTTTCTCTTTATCATTTTTTGGTACTCATGGCTGAAAACCACCAATTTATTATCTTTTGGATGGATTTTTCTTCTTTAAGTTTTTGACTATTTGGTGGGAAAATGGCATGTGATGTTATCCAAAAAAAAGAATGCAATTAGTCATGCTTGGTTGACTTAAAACCATTAAAAAACATATATAAATTTGCAATGGTTGTTTGTATATGAAATTTAGTAGAACACCATATTTTTCATAATTTTTTGCAAACATGACTTCATAGATGTTATCCATATAGTTCTTTAATTAAAGAACAACTTTTGGATTATGTTTTTGCAACATGTAATGTAAGTTGGTTTTCCTTTTTGAATTATGTTTTTGCAATATGTAAGTTGGTTTTCTAAGGCTTAAAAAATCAACAACTCCCATTGTATAATTTTTTTTTACTCAAAAAGGTCATTTTTTCATTGATACTCTTTTTTTTTACATTGATAAAAGATGAAAAATTATGCTGAAGGCATCTCTGAGATTAGGTTTAATAGATACAATTTGCATTTATATTTTTACCAACTAAATTCTACATGCACCTATATATCCTTGAGAAAGAGCCTACTCTTTATAAATTTCTTATACCAAACATCTTTATGCATTTGGATTAATGTGAATTCTCAGAAATGAGAATTCAAATTTGCCCAAATGCAGTATTCACTTGTTTGGTTCTTATATTTTTTCAAGAAAAAGAATTCTAAAAATTTAGATTTTTCTTATTTAGAGTTCCCACCTAAGTGTAATCCTTCGTATGGTTCTCTCCCACTCTCTCTCCTCCATCCCCTTCCCTCTATCGCTCTCCCACCCTTACATCCTCACTTTCTCCCTCCTTCCTTGCCTTCATCTCTACTCACTCTCTCCCCCTTCCCTCTATCACTCTCCCTCCTTCCTTGCCTTCATCTCTCCTCACTCTCTCCCTCCCTCCCATCCACTCTTTCACCCTCCCTCCCTACCCCACTATCTCTCCCCTTATCCTCTCTTTCTCCCTCCCTCCTTACTCCCCCCTCACCGGGATGATCGAGAGGGCCTCATGGTGATTGATCTTGAATCCGAAGGTGTCAATCTCGCAGAAAAGGTGATGATCTGCATCGATCGATCGACACATGCGAGGCGATCAATGACAATGCGAGGTAGTGGTTCTGACGGGGATCCATCAGATAGAGCAGTTGAGGAGGAGGATACACACCACCTTGAAGTCCCTCCAACAACAAAGAAAGTCTGTGATGGCCACGAATGATGCCGATTTGGAGAAAA
Source organism: Nuphar pumila (assembly GCF_984573655.1). Classification (NCBI taxonomy): domain Eukaryota; kingdom Viridiplantae; phylum Streptophyta; class Magnoliopsida; order Nymphaeales; family Nymphaeaceae; genus Nuphar; species Nuphar pumila. Next base: position 83,904,157 of record NC_143260.1, on the reverse strand, counting down.
TAAAATAAACAAAAAATGATCATACTGTACAACAACAAAAGTAACACATTTTTCAAAATGCTCTACAATTTTTTAAATCCGCCTGATGTTCAAATTCACAAATTTTTTGTTTTAAAAAGACCTTTTTACCATTCATACAAGAAAATTTTCTTCAAAAATGCAAATTTCCTCCTATGAGTTGCAAAGGTCATTAAATACTCTCACATTTGTGAATGTCATGACCTTCACATGTGAATGTCCTCACATATTTGCAAATGTCCTCCTGCTTGTGCCCCTTATGTGATTTTAGTGAAAGGAGGTTCACACATTCTGAGGACCTTTGCAACTCGTGGTTGCAAATATACTGTATTTACGAATGTCAGGACATGTTAGGCAAAGGGCCTCTTGTCTGGTATTTGCAAAAGTGCAGCTAAAAGTCAAAAAGTTTTTAGTGATGCTTCAAAAGTGCAAAGGTATCTTTTGCCCAATATTTGCAAAAGTGTTGCTAAAGCCTTTTAGCAATATTTCAAAAGCACTGCTAAAGCCTTTAGCGATGCTTCAAAAACACAAAAGTCTTGTATTTGCAAAAGTGCTACTAAATCATTTAGTGATGCTTCAAAAGTGCCACTAAAACCTTAAGTGATGCTTCAAAAGCATTGTTAAAGGCCCGTTGCATTTTAGCGCGCACGAGTCCACTGGTATCTTGCCAGGTGAGTGATATTCGATTACTTCTCTCTCTCTCTCTCTCTCTCTCTCTATATATATATATATATATATATACACAAAAAAAAAAAATGATCATACTTTTTGGTTTCGAATGTCCAAAAATGTGTGAACCTCCTTTTATTAAATACTCACACATTTGTGAATGTTTTCACATATGTGAGAACCTTCGTAAAAAAAAAAATGGCATAAGCCGGAGGACATTCACAAATATAGTACTACATTCACATATTTGAGAAAAAATTCTCATATTTAAGAGAAAATTCACATATTGAGAAGAAATTTGCATATTCTCATATTTAAGAGAAAATTAGCATATTTGAGAGAAATTTCACATGGGAAGAAATTTGCATATTTGAGAGGTAATTCACACATTTGCATATTTGGGAGAAAATTCAGGCATAAAAAATTAAGCATCCACTTTTTAAGTTGTCGCCTGAAAATTAGGCATTATGTAAGTTGTCAAATGAAAAATCGAGCACCATGACAAAGAACAAAATTGTAAAGAGAAAAAGTAAATTGGCTATGTTTGTGATATTTTGTAGGTAAATTTCTCATGTTTGTCATATTTTCTCATATTTGGTATTGTGCCAAAAATTAATTTTATTTACATCATTGTTCGTTATAAAAACTTGCATAATTAATGTTCAATGAATTTTATCGCTTCCTAAAAAAAAACTTTGGGAGAGGGTGATTGAGTATAGGTTGAAGAAGATTGTCATGATATCGGAGAATCAATATGGTTTTATTCCTGGAAGATCAACTATGGAAGCTATACATCTTCTTAGACAACTTATTGAGAGATATAGAGAGAGGAACAAAGATTTGCATATGGTTTTTATTGATTTGGAGAAGGCATACGATAGAGTACCTAGGAATGTTCTCTGGTGGACAATGATGAAGAAAGATGTTTCTCTCAAGTACATTAGTATAATTAAAGATATGTACGAAGGAGTAGTAACCAATGTCCGCACTTGTAGAGGGGTGACAACCAATTTCCCTATAACGGTTGGGTTACATCAAGGATCTGTATTAAGCCCTTTCCTATTTGCTATAGTGATGGATGAGCTTACGAAATCAATTCAAGAAAATGTGTTGTGGTGTATGTTGTTTGCTGATGATATTGTTTTGATTGATGAGTCTAGAGTTGGGGTTAATGCTAAGTTAGAATTATGGAGACAAACATTGGAAGCAAGAGGTTTTAAGTTGAGTAAGAGTAAGACAGAATATATGGAATGTCGGTTTAGTAAGCAACGAAGTAGTGATGGGAGTGTAGTGAAGCTTGGTGAGCAAGAAATACCGGTGGATGATTGTTTCAAATATTTGGGATCTATCATTCAAAAGTATGAAAAAATTGATGGAGATGTAAATCATAGGATAAAGGTTGGGTGGATGAAATGGAAAAGTGCAACTGGAGTGTTGTGCGATCATAGAATGCCATTGCGGTTGAAAGAAAAGTTTTATAGGACGACAATTAGGCCTACTTTACTATATGATACGGAATGTTGGGCTGCCAAGAGACATCATATTCAAAAAATGAGTGTAGTTGAGATGCGTATGCTTAGATGGATGTGTGGAAATACAATAAAAGATAAGATTCAGAACGAGAAGATATGTAAGAAGGTAGGCATTGCATCCATTGAAAATAAGATGAGAGAGAATCATTTACGGTGGTTTAGACATATTCGGTGAAGGCCTAATGATGCTCCAGTTAAAAGGATGGAGAAATGGGAAAATATATTAGTTAAAAGAGGTCGGGGTAGGCCTAATAAGACTTGGATGGAGATGATAGGAAAGGATATGAATGCTTTGGACCTCACCGAGGACATGGCATTAGATAGAAATGATTGAAGGAGAAGGATTCATGTGGAAGACCCAGAATGATTTTCTTTTTGGTTCATATCGCCGACCCCAATTGTTTTGGGATGAAGGCATTGTTGTTGTTGTTGTTAAAAAAAAAACTTAATGCCTACATGACTAAATTCATCTGTTCTAATGTTAATCACTATTGGGATAGTGGTCTGGATGGTGGAGAAAGATGTGGGAAGATATACAGTGAAGGCCATGTATGATACATGTATACTTAACTTTAGAGACCTCCAAAAAACGTCAAATCTTAAATGGTGTGAATTTGTGGGAAGCTCTTAGTGGCACGACCCTGCAAAAGGAGCATGTCTCAGAGCAACAATGTCTTCAGCAATTGGAAGGTAAGTAAAATCAATATTGATGACAATTACGTGTTGATAGTTTATTTGATGGTGCATTTTGTTGTTAAACAACTTGTCTTTCAACTTTCTCGACAAACAAAAACCTGATGGGACATGAAAATGATGCAACTTTTCAATAAATGGAATGGTCATTTCTACCACATTAGCTTCTAAACGGTATTATTGACAGTAAATGCACTAAAGTCACTAAACCTGCAACTGACGTTGTTGGGTAGGGCCCAAAATTGTTGAAAGTATCTTCTGAAAGAAAATTTTGTGTGATGGTAGAATCTCAAGTGGCCTCCCTTATGGTAGAATTTGATTGATTCAAATGTCAGTTGGTGACTGTAAACACCCCAAATTTTTCACCTTCATTCACAAACTCTTTCCTCTTGCCACTAGGGCCCGCTCTCTAAATCCTTCAGGAAACCAGTTGGTCAACATCTGAGCCGAGGCTATTTGGAGCCCAAATTTTGCTTCAAATTCGAATATTTTGAATTTCATTGTTCTTTTTAGCTCAATTTCAATCATCAAGTTTTGCCTTCAGACGAGAATTCTCAATTCTTTGTCTCTGTTAGGGGTCTGAGACTTCAAATCCTTCATCCAGGGTTTGCATTTTGCATATCATTGCATGTCATTTCTCATCATTTTATGACATTTCATTGCATTTCATTACATTACATTACATGGCATTGTATGTCATTTTCGAGATCCAACACTCTGATTTGCCAAAATTTCCAATCCAGATTAGAGTTTTAAAACCTTCTTTTCAAGATCGATTTCACAAACCTGGGTTTTGAATCTATATTTTCCATTTGTTAACCCCCAAGATCTTGTTTTCTTTAGAAAAATAACCTGGATTTGTTTTAAAATTAATTTTTAACTGATTTTGATCCTCAGATGAGACCCAGCTAGGTGGTGTTGCTTCTAGATTCCTTCATTTTGTCAAATTTCTCAAAATTTCAGAGTCCTAGTTGGATCAAGACTCTGTCTTTTCAAAATTTTAAACCTTTTCAAAACTCTATTTTGATTTTAAACCAGATGTAGTCATATCCCTTGCCTATTCTCTTCATTTTAGACAAAAATCTCAGAGTCCCAGTCAGAGTAGAACTCTATTCCAAAGTTTCAGTCAGATTAGGACTCTGCTTCTTGTGCTTATTTTTACCCATTTTCAAGATAACCTTTCAAAATAAGCCAAAAATTTAGAGTCTCAGTTGGATTAGGACTCTTTTTTAGAGTTTTAGTAGGAGTAGGACTCTATTTTTTACCTCTATTTTCCCCCGTTTTCACAAAAATCTTTCAAAGGAAGTCTAAATCTCAGAGTTTCCATCAAATTAGGACTCTTTTCCAGAGTCCTAGTTGGATCAAGACTCTGAACCCGACTTTAATTTTTATCTTATTTTTACCTATTTTCTAAAACCCTCTCATTTGTTTTCTAAGAAAATCTTAAATTTTAAGAGTTTTAGTCGAATTAGAACTCTGCCCCCAGAGTCCCAGTTGGATCAGGACTCTAATTCAGATTTCAGTTTTCACCTATTTTCGCGAAAAGCTCTCAAAATCTTCTTGTTTATTTTAAAAAAAATCAAACTTTTTTGTCTTAGTCGAATTAGGACTCTGTCTCAGAGTCTTGATCGGATCAGGTCTCTCTTCTGATTTCTGTTTTAACTCTCATTTTCACTTGTTTTTAAAATATTTTTGCCTATTTTTTTAAAAAAAACCCAATTTTGTAGAGTTTTAGTCAACTTAGGACTCTATTTCAAGAGTTTCAGTTGAACTAGGACTCTAACTCCTACTTCGTTTTTCAGCTCATTTTATCAAATTCTGAGAAAACCTTTTAAAATTCCTTTATTTATCTTTCAAAAATGCAAGATTTTTAGAATTTCATTCGAATCAGGACTCTGTTCAAGAGTCCCAGTTGGATTAGGACCCTATCCTAGAGTCCTAATTGGGTCATGACTCTATTTTCAAAACCTCTGATTCTCACCTAGTGATTTTGACTCTGTTTCAAAACCCTTTCCAGACTTTATTTCAACTTTTTCAAAACCCTAATATAGGGCCCACGCAGTTGGCGCCATGTCTGGAGGAGTTTCAATCCATTTAGGACTCTGGTTGGTTTAAAATCTCGTTTTTATTTTCAAACTTTCTTTCAAAAATTTTTCTTTTTAGAATCCTTTATTTAAAAAAAAAAACTGATTTCTAAATCAGTTTTCACTTTCTTCAAGTGGGACCCACTCCTCGGGGAGGCGAAACCCTAATTTTCAATATCGTATCATCTCATAGCATTTCATATCTCAAAAATACAAAAAAAATACTTAGCTTAGATGTTCTTTTGAAGTTTCTGAGGAAAAAAACATTTTTAACCCTTTATTTTCAAAATTTTTAAAATCGTTTTCTGAAAAATCAAGTGAGGCCTATAGTGGGTGGCACCACATTTAAAAGTTTTGGTTAGTTTAGGATTAGTCAGTGTCCTAGCTAGGTTAGAAGAGTCAAAAGCGATTTTAAAACTTCATCTTTGCTTTTTAATAGTTTTTAAAGCTTTTAAATTTGAGTTTTAAAAATTAAATGTGTCTAGGTGGCGCCACATTTAGAATTTCTTTTTATTGATTAAATTAATTAAGTTAATTAGGGTTAGATAGAGTCCCACCTAGGTTAGAATTTCCCAAAAAATTGTGCCCCACTAATGGTTTTTAAACCATGAAATCGCTATTGGGATTCGGGAACAACTTGCAGAGGCAATATCTCTCTTGTCAGAGATCCGATTGACGATCTGTAAGTTGCAATGGTTTTGTCTTGATATATAGTATTTACTATATTTTTTATATTTTATTCATCTGCTTCTATTTTTTCTCTATCAAAAAAGTAGAATCGGTTCTTCAGAGCTTGTTATACCTTGTTTAAACCCTAGATCAACTTGTGTCGATCGTATCTCCCTCATCGAAGATTCGATCAATGATCTGTAAAAAAAAAATCTTACTCTACATATCTGATGCTCACTGCTAAAATTTTATAATTTTTGAATGTGATTTGTTATATTTCTTTGTACCCGAAACCGGATGCATGTATTTCAACTCATTATATATTCGTTATAATTGATAGTATATTGCCAGAATGATATCTCCCTAACCAAAGATGATTTTTCTGATCTGTAAAAAAAGAAATTTTGGTTTTTATGTCTAGTATCTTTTTGTAAATTTTTATGAATTTTTATGGTGATTTGATACCTTATTCGAGCCTAACACTATGACAGGTATGTGCCAGTAGGCAAAAATCACATATGTTAGGGTTTTATTCAATTTTTGTATTAAAATAATATCAAAAATATATTTTTTTGAATGCAATTTAATTTTAGAGTTATCAGAACTATCCATATCGATTTTTGTTAATTTTTGAGTTCATTTGATATGTTAGTAGATTAAATCGTGAAAACAGAGTGCCCGTGGAGTCCTGATTCGAGTAAAACACTGTCAAAATTTGCTCTTTTTGTGATAGTTCAAATTTTTATGTATGTTTTTTATATTTTTAGGGTTTGATCATGTTTATAATCATGCTAGGGTGCTTCACACCTGATTTGGTGTTTATTTGAATCCATTTGAGCCCTAAATCCAAAGTTTTACCAAAATATTTTTTGAAAACCCTGATTTCAAGGCCATAGTCTTGTTTTCAGGGGTATTTTTATCATTTTTCTCCAAATTATAAATTTTAAAGTTGTCTATTTTTATTATTTCTTTAATTTTATATCATATTTTATTATATTTATCTCAAGAAAACATGAAAAATCGCTTATATCCGGATAAATCCAGTAATTTCTAGATATTATTGGATAAATCCAGAAAAGCCGACATATCTTTACTAACAAGTTTTCTAGTTTTGCAGGGATATTCAAGATTGTATTTTCTTTTATTTTTCTTTATTTAAATTCAATTAGTGATGTAAATTAATTATAAATTTGGAATAAAAATTTAAATTCATGTTTAGATTAAGGTTTGCATGTGCATAAAGTTTATTTCTTTATATAAATGCTAATGTGTGATGGATGATGATTTATGCATATTTCAATTCTACCATGGTCTACACAAATGGCATGTGCACTAGCTTATAAGAAGTTAATAAACTCGATTGAGTTCGTATTTATGGCGATAATCAGAATATGAACAAAATTCAGATTTATCATTTTCTTTAAGTCACAATTAGCCTACACACTTAGGCTATTTTAAAAAACCATTGCATATTTCAAAGATTTCTAAATATTTTTCTCTTTTTAGAATTAAATGGATTCGATTCAATCCATATCTGTGGCCATAGTCAGGGATATGAGGAAAATCTATTTTATTGAAATTCTATAAGGCACATAAACATCCTTTTTCAAACAATTTTCTCAAAAGTTCTTCAGAAAACATTTTCTTCAAAATTGCATTCATTCATCTAAGTTAGATTGCATCATGAAAGGATTTTCATAGGGCCACACGCCCATCTCTTTTGATATATTTTCCAAATTCATTTCAAAAAATCATTTTTCTTAAAGTTTGAATTTTCTCAGAAATCGATTTTCACAACACATCGAGATTTCTTCAAAAATCGATTTTCTTTTCTTCAGAAATGTTCTCTCAACATGGTTCACGATTTTCAAAGTATCCTTTTTTCCAGGTATTTCCAATTATTCCAAGCAAACATCATATTTTCAATCTGCATTTTCAAAAATTCATAGCACATGCCTGATTCTTTGTGCATTTAGGAAATAGAACATTGATTTAGACAAATTGTGCAAAGCAAAACACTTGGTTGATCCTTGGTTCAATTACCCCTGGTTATGGTGTCAGGAACGGTTGAACCTTGTACCGACAGGCGAGTCCCATTCTTCGGAATTATCCTGCATTTCAAAATGGAGGCAAGTTATTTTTAAAATCTTTTTCAAAGGTCAGTTTGACTTGCAAAAGTAAAATTTTGCAATGATAACAAGTTTGGCGATCATGATGGGACCTGTCATCGTCTAATCAATCTTATGCTTTACTCTATTCAACTTGTCAAAATCGTGTTGTACAATGTCAGCTTTATATCTTGTGAACCTAGGAGCCTAGAATCAAACCCAGCTGACATGAATTTCATGTAGACTTAGGCATGGTTTGGTAGGACCAATTGAGGAGGCATTATTGATGCTCACTTAGACTTAGGTCAAATATAATCCTCCTCAATCTAGGATCTGATTGAAAACAATGCTTGCTTCTCATAAATTTTTCAAAATTCTACTTCTTTAGGTCATTAGAGCCTTCTGTTTTCTTGCATGTTGATCATATTTCAAAAACAACCCCACCTACTTTTACCTGGTCACCACGTTGTTGGGCTTTCTTCCAGAACCATAGTTCGGGACAAAGCCTCACAACTGGGCCGCCTATTTGGGTTAATCCCCCCTACCACGTACCAAGGGCCATAGTCCAAAGTATATCGGCAGGCGCTCAAGGATGTAGGAAAACATGAGCCTAGAACTGGAGAATTAATTTCATGCCAAGTACATCGAGCCTTGACTTGAGTATATTGCATAACATGATTGGACACATATGATCTGAGCCTTAGAGTTATGATTAGGGTCCTACAACTATTTCAAAGTTTATGCATCTAGAGTCAGCCTTTAGGGAATATTGTATGTGCATACTTGTTTGTGCAAGATGTGATTGAATGTACTTTAGTTATTTCCTTTTATTCTCTTTGTTTTCTCATATTTTTCATAGTTTTTCTAAAAATACTGGACGATTTTCAAAATACCCTACTTTCCATTTATTTTCATACATTCTATTTTACTTTCTCAAACCCTGGACGATTTTCCCAAATCCTCTATTTTTTTCAAAACGCCAAGCAATTTTCATCCTTCTATTTCTCTGGATCTTGAATTTCCAGCCTTGTTTTTATCTTGCCTGCAATTTCTTTAAAAAATCATGTGGTTTTTCCTCAAGTCTTGTCCTAATTTCCTCATTATTTTTCAATCTATCCTGATGGCATCCAGTCAGCTTGAATCAGTCTTTCTCGAAGACCATATCTCTTATGAGGTGCGACAAGGTCTCCCCAATCATCAGAGTCTGAGCACCGGATCTTTCATTCCCTGGTGGTACTATTCTTGGCTCAAGAACTTCTCCCGTATGTTTTCGGACCATCTGAGTGACTGCGGATTGGAACTGGTATCAATAGTGGGAGAACAAATCATCAACGGTAGTTTGATTCAAGCACTAGCAGAGCAGTGGAATCTATGTACCGGCACCTTTTGGTTCCCGTGGAGAGAGATGACTCTACTACTGGACAAATTTTCAGACATTATGGGTCTACCTGAGCTAGCCGGTCAGCCCGATGATCCATTAGAGCAAATTTTTTTTTATCAACGTCAAGGGACTCAACCCCCGAGATGCTTTAGCCCGAATGACTAGACGTAGATCCTAGCCACTGGTAGAAGTCTATGAGACTCAATGTGTTGATTTGTTTGAGCTATACCAACAATATAGAACTTTTTTGACTATTTATCCCGAACAGCACGAGAAAGGATTCAGCATGCAATGATTTTGTGTACCATAGGGCTAGCCTTCTTTCAGGATGGACAAAATTACGTTGATATCAGAACAGTACAACTTTTGCGAAGATGGGAAAGTCGACAGACCAACCATCTCTCGATTGCCATGGCCGCATTTGCCTTTTTATACCGTGGATTGACCCATTTTGCGCTTAAAGATTCTATCTTAGTAGAAGGGTGCACCTACGCCTTGCAGTCTTGGTTCCTCCGACACGTACCAGCTTAAGCCAGCTCATTCCGATATAACAACAAGAAGCCATTACCCACCTCTCGGTACAGATTCTTGACCGAGAACCTCCATAAAGAAGAAATCATGTGGGACTACTTCGACCTGTTCTTTTCGGTACACCTATGCATATGGCAAAAGATTCAAGTTACTCGAACTGTTCTTTTCCATCTACTATCAGCCAGGGCGATGTGTCAGGCAATTCTCGCAGAGAAAGAAGCACATTGAAGCTCGATTATTGTCAGGCATTGTGCCAGAGTTTGATCTAAAGTCCGCTCAATGGTCCGAAATATACCATTCTGCCAAGCATAGCTGGAATTCTTTTGTCACTCTTATTGTTTTTCCTGGTCCTCAAATATCTTCTGATTACCATGAGTGGTGGCAAATTGTTTGTCCGTCCCTCTTTCTCAAGTTTATTATTAATAAAATTATTCTCCTTCAACAATTCTCGTTCTATTATGGTTTGACGACCCCGCCTAGGTAACAAGACATATTTTAGTTGTTTATCTCTTTTATAAAGAATATCAACATAATTGTTGTGATTCCAGTGATGACTTAATCCCTGGTAATGGGATATCCTTCAAATTGTCAACCTAATTCTCATCAAGTACTTTCTCCCCTATTTGTTTTATCTCAAAGCTATTCTTCAAAGCTAATTGTCCATTTTGTTCTGCAGAGAGCATTTGCAATCCTACATGGTTCAGACAAAGTCTGACAAAAAGACCACATCCATCTAGCATATTGATCAGTCCTCTGCATCTGAACAAGGAATGTCATCTCCACGATCTCCCCGGGGTCAGAGTCAGCAGGGCAATGATGATGTTGATCCCCAGATGTATGTTTTGTTCCATAAAATGATGAAAAAGATGTTGACTGAGCAGACATGGGCCAGTTTGGGCAAAGTCAAGAAAAAGGCCAAGGGTCGGACAGTGAAAAAGCATATGAAGATTTCGAAAAAGCAGAGTCATCATGAAAACACTTCTGACGAAGCTGAATCAGTGAGTGACACTGATGAGGAATGCGAAATTCAACATGCACTTTGAAAGTCGACTTAGGGGCAAGGGTCAACATATAAGTCCAAGGACCAGTCTGTTAATGACTCTGATCAGCCACAACTCAAAGATGTGGTCAAAATAGTCAAGGATCTGCAAGCTTGTGATAAGGGCAAGAAGGTCTTCATAAGTGAAGATTTTTACGATGGTTTAGACGAGGGTGACAATCTCGATAATCTTCCCAGAAAGTTCATCAAATTTGATGGTTTTGGCAACCCTAAAGCACATTTCACCATATTTTTTGCTGAATGTGCCAAGTTCAAGCGAGACAATCGAGCTTTATTTCTCTGCTTCCCTCGCAGTCTGGAAGGAACAACAACCAAGTGGTATTCAAAACATATCAATCCCGTTGAGTTGAAGGAATTCGACAAGGTGGTCAATCTATTTATCGAGCGGTTCCTATTCAACACAGAGGCGCTTCCAACCCTCAGTCATCTCTGCAGCCTCAAGTAGAAGGAAAACGAGAACGCCAGGGATTTCATTCACAAATAGAGATCAACTTGCAATAAAATGAGGGATCCGATATCAGAAGGGCATGCATTATCACTAATCCTGATTTTTCACAACCCCTGAGAGGTTTAATTTCTACCTCCCCATCAAGAACTTTCATCAAATTGATGAAATGAGCCGAATGGCTCGAGCTGAGCATGGAAAATGGAGTTTATGAGGGCTTCATCTTTACCAAGAGCAACAACCAACAGGAGTCTAAAAAGAAGACTTACTTTAATTACTCCACTGATGAGGGTTGTAGCAAGAACCATTGTAAGAATAAGGAAAAATCATTATGTTATGCAGGCTCGAATTCGAGCAAGAATGAGCAGAAGGGTAAGTCATTCCCACAGAATAACAAACTGCCTCTGCCAACCATTGAGCAAGCACCAAAACTACAACAGAAAGTGAAGCATGAAGGGTGGGGCTATAATCGTAAATTCATACCTTTGGATCAATCACTGGAGACACTACTCGAATATATGCTCAATAGTGAAATGATCAAGCTCCCAAAGGTAGCTGACCCGCCAAGTTCCACCGGACAGTGGGACATGACACTAAAAATTGTTTTGTTCTCAAAAATATAATCTAGGATTATATCGACAAGAATCTTCTGGTGGAAAGTGGCGACGATGAAAAAATGGCTATATTGAATCAGCCCTTCCTTCAACACTCAACAACGGTAATATCAGATCATCTATTTCAGCCATATAATCATATTCAACCATGTCTCAGTGATGATATACATGTTCAGCATTGGGTCATAGTGCTACAGCGGGCCCAATCCAGTGCCCAAAGGATGGACCTCGTTTCAGCTTTTAGCAAGCTGAATGTCTCGAGGGAACCTGCCAAGGCATCCCCTGAGGTAGCCAGAAGAATTCTAGAATTTCCTAAGTGCTTTATCAAGACCACTCAAGATAAGGATAGAACCATCAAAGAAAATGTCGATTTAGTCCAGAAACCAGTCACTGCCCTTTCAAATGTATCAATCCTTGAATTGGTGCATGCCTCTTCCAAGCATCAACATGTCTTAGACGATTTGTTACGAAAGATCAAAGTGAAACCAAGCACAACTCCAAAAGATATGGCCCAAATCGTCAATCAGGCGATGACCAACTTTCTAATCACTTTTTTGGATAAAGATCTGTCGAAACCACATGTATTCCATAACAATGCCTTGTACATCGTGGTCCGAACCAGGGGAATGATCGTACTCTATGTGCTCGTTGATGGAGGCAACAACCTCAACATCTGTCCAAAAATGACTGCCAAGGCTCTGGAATTGAAGAAAGAAGAATACCTCCCTGATCTCATCACCATTTATGAATTCAACAACCATGGGCATACTGCAAAGGGAAAGATTTTCTTAGAGATATTCATCAACTATTCGGTCCACATGGTTCTCTTCCATGTCGTCAATGTGCCGTCGATATATAATCTGTTATTGGGACACACATGGATCCATAATGCAAACGCGGTGACATCCACCCTTTATCAGTGCATTAAATGGTCCAAAGGCGGTATGATTACCATGATTCTGGGAGAAGATCCAGAATAAAGGCTGTCACAACCAATGATTTTCAGGTCGACCTACACTGCTGATATCCCTAGCATTAGGGAAAATGATGAGGTTATTCTCAGCGAAAGCCTCAAAATGTTGAAGCTAGAGGAAGCACAATCGACAGAACATATTGCCGCAATGGTCTGATGGCAAGGACCATATTTTTTTAAGATCAGGGGTCGTCTTGACTATAACACCCTCAGAGATCATCCTTTATTTCCGCAGTTCATAAAAGCTAAGAAAGAATTTGAACTTTTACTGAAGCATGGTTATCAACCTTTCAAAGGCTTGGGCAAGAACGACGACAACCGACTAGAGCCACTAATCTCTGACCATCACCCACGCAGAACGAGATTGGAATTTATGGGCAAGAGATCTCATAAGAATATTGTCTTCGTCAAGGGGATCCATTAACAACATCTGTCATCATTCTTTTTCATTTTATTTCGTTGATTTTTGCATTTTGTAGGGACAATGTCCCATTTCATTTCATTTCCTTTATTGTCATCGTTTCATTCAAGTCTTCAATAAAGTCATCAATTTTTTTGTCTATCTGGATGCCATCATTCTTCTCTCTCTATAATTTGTCTTTAAAAATTTGTTGTTGGTATTTTCTCTATTTTGCACAATTTGTTTTATAATGAGCAAATTTCTCTAAATACTATTTCTTTCCTAAAATTTCAGAATGTCTTGCCAATCAATAAGGAGACTAGTCGTCAATCCTTTAATCGTGTCGAAGCCCGCAAAGATCTATTGGGTCAACGCAAGAACAAAGAACAATATGCCAACAAAGCAGTCAGAAGAACTCGCATAATTTGATTCATCTCTTCAAGAATTGCCAGAATTCGCAGTGATTCAGAAGCAAGATGAGCCATTATCCCTAGTTCATGATCCAACTAAAGACATCAATATTGGTTCAGAGGACAATTTGAAGATTCTCAAGATCGGTACTAGTCTAAGCATAGATGAGAAGGAAAGACTCATCAATTTTCTTAAACAATATCAAGAAGTGTTCGCATGGATTTACGATTATATGCCGAGTTTAGATCCCAAATTGGTTGAACATTGCCTCATTTTAAAACCGAATGTCAAATCGGTTAAGCAGAAGTTGAGGAAAATGGATCCTCGAATTGAGCAACAGGTCAAGAAAGGACTTGGAGATTTACTCAAAGCTGGATTCATTCAAGCAATAAAATATCTGGATTGGTTAGCAAATATTGTAGCAGTTCCCAAGAAGAATGGTAAAGTTCGAATTTGTATCGATTTTCGCGATCTCAACAAAGCTACTCCAAAGGATGACTATCTGCTCCCCAACATCGATCTCCTGATCGACATCACAACTGATCATGCCATGTTCTTCTTTATGGATGGATATTCTGGATACAATCAAATCAAATTGGCCGCTTGTGACCAATCCAAGACGCCCTTCACCACGCTCTGGGGCACATTTTGTTACACAGTCATGCCGTTTGGGCTCAAGAATGCTGAGGCAACTTATCAGCGTGCGATGGCCGTCATCTTCCATGACCAAATGCACAAGATTATGGATGCATATGTCGATGATATCTTGGTCAAGTCCAAGGAAGAAGAAGATCATATTGAAGCTGTTGACCAAGTCTTCAAGCGACTCATTTTATTCAAGTTGAGACTCAATCCTCAGAAATGTGTTTTCGAGGTAGAGTCAGGCAAGTTACTTGGTTTCATGGTCAACAAAATGGGGATAGAAGTAGATTCCGCTAAGGCAAAGACTATCATTGATATGCCACCTCCGACCAATCTCAAAGAGTTGCGTAGTCTTTAGAGACATATGCAATCGATCCGACGATTTATATCTAATTTGGCCATGAGGTGCAAACCTTTTAATCATCTACTTAGAAAAGAATTTAAGTTTGAATGAGGACCAGAGTGTCAGCAGTTGTTCGAGTGCATCAAGAAATATCTTCTCATTCCTCTCGTTCTAAAGCTACCAGAATTGGGAAAGCCTCTTTTGTTATATGTCTTATTCAATCAAACCACTTATGGCGGTTTCTTGGCACAATATGAAGAAGGCAGTTGGGTAGAGCATGCCATTTACTATGTGAGAAAGATCTTTGCTAATTATGAGAAGAAATATTCTCAGATAGAGAAGACATGCCTAGCAGTGGTTTGGATGTGTCAGAAACTGAGACATTACTTGTTAGCATCAGAGGTCAATATTCTATCAAAGCTTAATCCTCTCAAGTATATTCTCGAACAATAATTTCTCAGTGGATGGATCGCCAAATGGCAAGTTCTGTTAATGCAGTATGACTTAGAGTATGTTTCTCAAAAGTCAATTAAAGGCCAGGCTATCGCCGACCAGCTAGCCAATTTTCCTTTGTCAGAAGATGCGAAGGCCGAGAATGATTTTCCTGATGAGCATATTCATAATGTCTAGCAGTCTTCGGTTTGGAGTTTATTTTTTGATGGTTCCAAGAACATGGTCGGCATAGGGATCAAGATCCTGTTGATCACACCCGAAAAGGAGATGATCCCTTTCTCCCTCAAACTTGATTTTCAATGCACTCATAACATGGACAAGTATGAAGCTTTAATACAAGGGTTGAGGATTCTGCAAGACTTCAATGTCAAGAGAGTGCATGCTTTCGATGACTCACTGCTCGTCATCAGCCAGGTTAAAGCTGAATGGTAGGTGAAAGATCAGAAGCTACTTCCTTATCAGAAGATCGTTTTAGCTCTCATCGATAATTATGATGAATTCTAGCTTTTTCATGTTAAAAGAGAATTAAATCAAATAGTTGATGACTTAGCCAGCCTAGGCTCCATTATGTCTTTCAGAAATGGCAAATCTTGTCGCTCTTTTGAAATTGGCAGACTCGATCAGGTTGCCTTCATTCTAGTTATGCAAATTAACCAGGCTGAACAAAAGAAGAAGCCTTGGTATCACGATATCAAAAATTTTATTGAAACTGGTGAACTTCCACCAGAATTGTCAAAGTGGGAGCAAAAAGCAATTCAACGTATGTCTGCCTATTATCATTGCAAAATTTTACTTTTGCAAGTCAAACTGACCTTTGAAAAAGTTTTTGAAAATAACTCGCCTCCGTTTTAAAATGCAGGATAATTCCAAAGAATGAGACTCGGCTGTCAATACGAGGTTCAACCATTCCTGGCACCTTTACAAGGGGTAATTGAACCAAGGATCAATAATGTGCTTTGCTTTGTTCAACTTGTCTAAACTGATATTCTATTTCCTAAATGCACAAAGAATCAGACATGTGCTATGACTTAGAAATTTTTTTTATTGAAAACATGATGTATGCTTCAGAGATTTGAAATACTTGGAAAGGATGACACTTTGAAAATCGTGAATCATGGTTGGGAAAGCATTTTTGAAAAAAAGGAAAACCGATTTCTGAAGAGATCTTTGATGCTTTATGAAAATCGATTTCTGAAAAAAACTTAGATAATTCTGAGAAAAGTTTGTTTTCTATGGACTTGAACTTTGGAATCGGGAATATAACTTGGAAAATTGATTTTTGAGCTTTGAAAAGCATTTAGAAATCCTTTGGAAAACCAAGGGTGTTTGAGAAAATGGATTCTGAGGAAAATTAGGGCAAATTTAAGGAAAATCGATTTTTCTCAGATGAAGTTGAGAAATAAATAAAAAAAAGGGGCGTGTGGCCCTGTGAAATATTTTTATGATGCAATCTAAACCTAGATGGTGCATGAATGCAATTCGTTAAAGATATTTTTTGAAGAAATTTTGAGAAATCATTGATAAAAGATTTTTTGTGCCTTATAGAACTTAGATAAAATAAATTCGCCTCATATCCCTGACTATGGCCACAGATATGGATTGAATATATCTAATTTGATTCTAAAAGGAGAAAAACATTTATAAAAGATTGAAATATGCAATGGTTTTTGAAGATAGCCTAAGAGTGTAGGCTGATTGTGGCTTAAAGGAAGATGATAAATCTGGATTTGGTTTGTATTTTGACTATGGCCATAAATACAAACTCAATCGAGTTTGCCAACTCCCTAGAAGCTAGTGCATGTGCCATTCGTGTAGACCATGGTGAGTTTGAAATATGCATGAATCATCATCCATCACACATTAGCATTTATATAAAATTAAACTATATGCACATGCAAACCCTAATCCAAGCAAAAATTTAAATTCTTATTCCAAATTTATTTATAATTTACATCACTAATTGAATTTGAATAAAGGAAAACACAAAAGAAATATAGCCTTGAATGTCCCTGCAAAACTAGAACACTTGTTATGAAGATATGTTGGCTTTTCTGAATTTATTCAGTAATATCTGGAAATTACTGGATTTATCCAGATATAAGCCATTTTCCTTGCTTCCCTGAGATAAACATAATAAAAAACAATGTAAAATTAAAGAAATAATAAAAATAAATAACTTTTAAATTCAAAATTTGGGGAAAATTAAGAAAAATACCCCTTAAAACAAGACTATGACCTTGAAATCAGGGTTTTTCAGAAAATATTTTGATAAAATCTTAGATTTAGGGTTTAAATAAAATCAAATAACCACAAAATCGAGTGTGAAGCACCCTAGCATAATTAAAGACATGAAAAAACCCTAAAATTATAAAATTTGATGAAAAAAAATACAAATATCACAAAAATCATGATTTTGCCAGTGTTTTGCTTGAATCGGGACTTCGTGGGCACCCTATTTTTGCAATTTAATCAAACCAAGCATCAAAAGAGTTTCAAAATTAATAAAATTTGATACATGCACTTCTGATAACCCTAAAATTAAATTGAAATAAAAAAATCTATTTTTGACATTATCTCAATACGAAAATTACATAAAATCCTATAATATATGATTTTTGCCTGTGGGCACATACCTGTCACAATGTTAAACCCAAATCAAAGATCAAATCATCATATAAATTCACAAAATTTTATAAATAGATACTAGACAAAAAACAAAGATTTATTATCTTACAGATCAGAAAAATCATCTCTGGTTAGGAAGATATCATTCTAGCAATATATGCTTGAATTTAACAAATATAAAACATGTTAAAACATGTACTTATGATTTCGGGTACAGAGAAAATAGTAAATCTCATTCAAAATTTATGAAATTTTTGTAGTGAATATCAAACATAGAGATAAAGATTTTCTTTTTTACAGATCATCAATAGGATTTTCGGTTAGGGAGATACAATCGACACAAGTCGACTTAAGGTTTAAACGAAACATAACAAGTTCTGAGAAATCGATTCTACCTTATAACAAAAGAAAGATAGCACACAGATGCAAAAAAATATGAAAAATATATATTAAATACT
The DNA here is from genome assembly GCF_984573655.1 of Nuphar pumila. Taxonomy (NCBI): domain Eukaryota; kingdom Viridiplantae; phylum Streptophyta; class Magnoliopsida; order Nymphaeales; family Nymphaeaceae; genus Nuphar; species Nuphar pumila. The sequence continues at coordinate 83,886,048 of NC_143260.1, read as the reverse complement.
AGACATTAATATAAAACTACTGAAATTTATAGATCATAAATTGAATCTTGGATGACAGAAATATCGCATCTTCAAGTTGCTCTCGAATCTCAATAGTGATTTCACGGGTTAGAAATCATGGTTCAAATTTTTATTTTTTTGACAGAGTTCCTGAATTCAAAACTATCTGATTTTTTTATAGAGAGTCACTGACAAATCAGTGAACCTACCCTAAAAATTTTAGATTTTTTTAATAAAGATTTACCTATGAAACAATACAATTTTTATGGATCTAGGATCGAAACACATGAATATCCAATAAAACATTAAAAACCCTAATTTAAACATAAAAATTAATAAAACAAATATGCAAATAACATAAAAAAATTGAATCTAATGTTTGGATGATCAAAATAAACTTTAATACAGTGAAATAGAAAAAAAAAATCAGGGAAAGCATGGTGAGAACTTGATTTAGCCTTCGAAAGAGGGATTTAGCCCATTTAACGGGCAAATCTTCTCTTTTATTGGTCAAAGACATAAAAACCCTATTCTAAATCATTTTAACGAATTAAAAATGAAAAATAAACTATATAACAGCATGATATCATATTCTTGATTTCGTTTTAGGGTTCTTGAAGATGAACCATGCTTAAAACTCATAAATAAGGGGCGCCAATGATAGGATTCATGGTAAAAAGCATAAAAAAATAAAAGAAAACATGAAATCCATGGTGAAATCGTACCTTTGATGGTTGCAGCTGCAATGGAGAAAGGAAGACTGGCTGGGAGGAGAGAGAAGCTTCAAGAAATAGAGAGAAAAGGCATAGGGGTCGACCCCCTTTTTGCCTCCTTTTTACAGAAATTTTGGAAGACTCCTAATTAGGTTTAACTTTTGACTTTTCAAAATTTATCTAAACTATCTATCTATGGGGAGAATTTTTTTGGAGGAGTTCTAACCTAAGTAAGACACTAACCAATCACTAATTGATACCTAATTAAACCCTAAAAGGTCCAAATGTGGTGCCACCTAGTGTGGGCCCACATTGGGTTTTTAAAACTTGAATTTAAAACCTTTAAAAATCAAGATTAAAACCAAAGTGAAAATGGAAATTTTAAAATCTATTTTGACTCTTCTAAACTCCTAACCTAACTAGAACACTGACTAACCCTAATCTAACCCTGTCTTCTACAAATGTGGCGCCACCTAGAGTGGGCTTCATTTGATTTTTCAAAAATGATTTTAAAACTTGGGAATGAGAGATTTTCAAAAAGAGGTTTAAAATAAGAGTGAGAATTGAAAGTTTTGAAACGACACAGAGTCCTGACTAGATCAGCACTCCTCCAGATATGGTGCCAACTGAGTGGGCCTCCACATCAGAGTTTTGAAAAAGTTGAAATGAAGACTGAAAATGGTTTTGAAATGGAGTTAAAATCAACAAATGAAATTCATAGATTTTGAAAATAGACTCCTAAGCAAACTGAAACTCTGGACCAGAGTCCTGAACCAACTAGAACTCTGAAATTTAGGTTTTTGAAAGCCAAATGAAGAAGTTTTTGAAGGATTTTCTCAGAACTGGTGAAAATAAGTTGGAAAATGCAGTCAGGGTTAGGGTCCTAATTCAACAGAAACTATGAAATAGACTCCTGAATCAGCTGGGACTCTACAAAATGAACTAATTTTTTGAAAACGAGTGGAGAAAATGAAAATGGAAGTAGAAACAAGATTCAGAATAGAGTCTTGATAAGATGAGGACTCTGAGACAAAGTCCTGATCGGACTGAAACTCTAGATTTTGGGCCTTTTCTGAAAAACAGATAAAAGAATTTTTGAAAACCAGTGAAAATGACAATAAGCAGTGAAATCAGAACAGAGTTCTGATCCAATTGAGACTCTGGGGACAGAGTCCTGGTTCAATTAAGACTCTTAAAATTTTGGATTTATGAGAAAACCAACGAGAGGATTTTGAAAAATAGACGAAAATAAGGTAAAAATTGAAGTCTGGTTCAGAGTCCTGATCTGAGTAGGACTCTGAAAAAGAGTCCTAATTCGACTAGAACTCTGGGAATTTTTGGTTTTCTAAAAAATAAATGATGAGATTTTAAAAAGAACTTTTGAAAACAAGTGAAAATAAAGTTAGAAAATGAACTCAGCTTAGAGTCCTGATTTGATTAGAACTCTGGGATAGAGTCCTAGAATTTTGAAACTTTGTGATAAAAGTGTAACAATTTTGGTTTCTGAAGAGATAAATGAAGAGATTTTTGAAAGATTCTCTCAAAATTGAAATCAGGGTCAGAGTCCTGATCCAACTAGGACACTTTGAATAAAGTCCTGGTCCAATTAAAATTTCGAATTTTTGACTTCTTTTGAAAGATTTTGAAGGATTTGGTTCAAAACAAGTAAAAATAACAACGAAAGATAGAGTCCTAATCTGACTGAAACTCTGAAGTAGAGTCCCAGTCTAACTAAAACTCTAGAATTTTGATCAGAATGATGGGTTTTGACAAAATTTTATTGAAAACCAGTAAAAATGGGGATAAAAAGTAGAGTCCTATTAGGACTGAAACTCTGTGATGGAGTTCTAATCCAACTGAGACTTCTAAGATTTTGGCTTTTTTGAAAGTTAGATGAAAAGGTTTTAAAAAACAAGTGAAGAACAGAAGTAAAGGATGAAATCGGGATAGAGTCCTAGTCCGACTGAAACTCTGAAGAAGAGTCCTGATCCAACTGAAACTCTAGAATTTTGGCTAAAATAAAAGATTTTGAAAGGTTTTCTAAAAAACAGGTAAAAATTGTAGTAAAAGGTAGAGTCCTGATTCGACTGGGACTCTAAAAAAAGAGTCCTGATCTAATTAGGAATCTGAGATTTTGGCCAAAATGAAAAAAATGTGTAAGGGATATGACTATGTCTGGTTTAAAATCAAAATGGAGTTTTGAAAATGTTTAAAAAGATGAAAAGACAGAGTCCTGATCCAACTAAGACTCTAAATTTTTTGAGATATTTGATAAATGAAAGAATCTAGAAGCGACACCACCTAGATGGGTCTCATTTGAGAATTAAAATCAATTAAAATTGAGTTTAAAACCAATCCAGATTATTTTTCTGAAGAAAATGTTTTTGAAATAAGAAATGCAAAGCTCCGGGAGTTGGCAAATGGCAAAATGTTGATTTAAAACCCAAGTATTTGAAATTGCTTTTGAAATCGAATCTGGATTAAAAAATATTAAAAACAAGAGTGCTGGATCTCGATAATGAGATACAATGCCATGCAATGCAATGAAGTGATATGCCAAATGCATGCAGTGATATGCAATGACACATGAAATGTGGAATCTGGATGAGGGAGTAGGAATCCCGGACCCCTAGCAAAGACAAAGAATTTAGAAATTCTCATCTGAGAATGAGATCTGATAATTGAAATTGAGCCAAAATGAGGATTGAATCTTGATTATAGGTTGGAGTACTGAATTTTTTGTAAAATTTGGGCTATGAATAGCCTTGACTCAAATATCGACCAGTTGGTTCCCTGAAGACTGTAGAGATGTTATCATCGTAAAATTTTTCCCTCCCTCTGCGAGAGAGAGAGAAACGATTCTGCAAGTCAAACTCGACTAAAGTTTTGAAATTTGGTTTTGAAAATTACTCACCTCCGTTTTTGAAATTTGTGAGAAAATTCCATAGAATGGGACTCGCCTGTCAGTACGAGGTTCAATCATTCTTGGCGCCTTTACCAGGGGTAATTGAACCAATGATCAAAAGTGTGCTCAGTTAAGCTCAATTATTTGAATCATGCTCTATTTTTCTAAAATGCACAGATAATCAGGCATGTGCTATGAAATCTTTGAAAAGATGCACATTTTGAGAAATATGATGTTTGCTTCTGATATTGAAATGTGGTTGGAAAATACTTTGGAAGAGTGATGATGCTGAAAAAATCATGAATTTCATTGGAGAATGACTTTTGAATAGAAAATGGATTCTCAGGAAAATTGAAACTTTGAGAAAATCGATTTTTGGAGATTCAAAATGCTTTTTGAAATGAAAATCGAGTTCTAAAGTAGATTTGGGAATTCTGAGAAAATCAGTGGTTTGACTTTTGTAATGTGGTATTTTTAAATAATATTTTTCAATAAAAACATTTGGAAAATCGTCAACCAAAGATAATAAAAACCGACTTTCCACAGAAGTGGCGAATACGGGTCGAATCCACAGGGAACGGGATGCATTCTGAATTAAATCTAAAATAACAATTTATTAATATTACACATATTTACAACTATGTTAATATCACAATTCTAATTAAATAACAATCTAAAAATATGAAAATGACTAAAGCAGGTAGCTAAGTCTTCTTCAAATCGCCAGGAGTAAATGTGTCTTTTCACCACACGTGCATCTGCACTTCACATTGGAAATACACCTGTAAATCTGTTTCTAACTTATTAACCTACAACAATGAAAAGAAAAAGTTAGTAACAATTCATAATTAAAATTTAATTATTTCTAAATTACTTCTAAATTTAAACTATAATTAAATAAATAAAAAAACTAAAACTACAAATTCTAACTAAACTAACTGAGCAAATCAATCCTAATTAGTCTAACTATAGTTAATTCACTAACTACATGCTAGAAAATACTAAAAACTACGTAAAATCAAATAACTAGTTAAATGACTGTTTTGTCTCTAAATAGTGCAAAAGTGGATTCTGACAGCTTTTCACAAACAGATGATTTGAGGAGGCAAACGAGTTCCAAAATTCACGAAATCACTTCTGTTCTATTCCTGACAGATCCGAAAATCTGAAACACTTTACAGATTTGAAAAATTAGTTCCGGAACTCCAGATATAAGCATTTTAAATTTAGGAAAAATCTGGAAATCGCAGGTCCCTAAACTGAAAAACCCGAAAAAGCTGTTTTTGGAAAATGCTTAAAAATCAGAGCAAATCAACTCGAAATGAGTTTATTTTTGGTCTTCAGACAGTGAATATTCTGATGAAGAGAATAGAAGAAGAATTTTGAGAAAACTCTAAAAATATTCACATAAAATGACGTGTGCACAATGCGATAAAAATCAGGTTTGAGAATCAGTGCACTATTCATTCATACAAATCCACTAATGTCACTTTTACTTTAAAGTACACACCAAAACAATCCTAAACTAGTCTAAGCTACTGTTAAACTACAGCAAAAGACAACAATTAAACTAATTATAAAAACTTGTAAATGCATTAAACAAACTAATACTAAGTCTAATCTAAACAAATCACTAAGACTAATCTATCCTAAACTAAGTTGTGATTCTAATTATCATATCTATATGAATGAAGCTGACTAATGTTAATACACTCTCTCTAATATAAACTAACTAAATAACCTATGCAATACTGAATCTAAAACTTAATTGAAACACGAATAACAAACTAATGTTAATGTAACTAAGGTTATGAACTAACTAGAGTTAGTTAGGGTCAATTAACTACCTAGGGTGGCAGTTAATACTTGACCTTGACTAGGTTGACTAAAGTTACTAATTAACTAAATGAAAACCTAATAAGCAAAGACTATTCACTAAAACTCGATATTGAAAGAATTACAACTAAAACATAATCTATCTACTTTAGACAACTAAATAATATACAAGCTAACATAAAAAACAACCTAACACCATTAACTAAATTAGTAACAAACTAATGTTGATTTAACTATGGTTATAAACTAACTAGAGTTAGTTAGGGTCAATTAACTACCTAGGGTTAACTTTTGCGTTGTCAAAAGAATCGCCTTGCTCCTTTGGATTGCCTTGTCATCTTTTGCGTTGTTGAAAGAATCGCCTTGTTCCTTTGGATAGCCTTTGTCATCTTTCGCGTTTACGAAAGAATTCATCTTTCGCATTGTCGAAAGAATTCATCTTTTGCGTTGTCAAAAAAATCGCCTTACTCCTTTGGATCGCCTTGTCATCTTTCGCGTTGTTGAAAGAATCGCCTTGTTCCTTTGGATTGCCTTTGCCATCTTTCACGTTGTCGAAAGAATTCATCTTTCGCGTTGTCGAAAGAATTAATCTTTTGCGTTGTCAAAAGAATCGCCTTGCTCCTTTGGATTGCCTTGTCATCTTTCGCGTTGTTGAAAGAATCGCCTTGTTCCTTTGGATCACCTTTGCCATCTTTCACGTTGTCGAAACAATTCATCTTTCGCGTTGTCGAAGGAATTCATCTTTCGCGTTGTCAAAAGAGTCGCCTTATTCCTCTTCAAGAAAATTGTCTTATTCACCATCCAACTTACCATTTTCTATCTTCCTGGTCAGGTTAAGGGTTAAACCTGAACCTCATTTTGATAAGGTGTTTCATTTCCCGGTTAGGTTAAGGGTCAAACCTGAGCTTCACTTCTACACGAGGTATTTCTTGTCCCATCCAGGTTAAGGGCAAAACCTAAATCTCACTTCTTTTGAAGTAAATTTCTCTTCTTCATTCTCCATTTCATGTCTACCATTTTCATAAGGGCTAATTTCTTCATACCCAGTCAGATCCTTCTAACTGGGGCATTTTTATAGCTCAAATTTGGTGTGTTTTCTTGCACTAAGCTCGGCCCTAAGTCGGCTTAGTAGCAAAGAGGGGCATCTGTAAACACCCCAAATTTTCCTCATCCATTCTCAAACAACCCTCCTCATGTAGTGCCAACCCTGTTAGTTCAGTGTAGGAGTCAAACCCTGAGTCTGTTTCAGAAAATCACCACTTTACCCATTTTTACTAGGAAAATTACCATTTTACCCTTAGGTCATCCCGGACCCTAGTCAGTCGAAGTCAACCAAGCTCATTGGTCAGTTCAGAACAGTTAGAATATTAGTCATCTCAAGCTCACCCGAGCTCACAATAAACATACCATTTTCCATTCCTGACCATTCATGCCAAAATGGGATCATTTCTTCAGAAATGAACTCATTTCTCACTCAAATCCAAGTCAATTGTCTTCGAGTCAGTCAGTCATATTCTCCAGGGTCTAACTTGAGCTCACCAGGAGTTCAAGTGCTCCAGTTTCAGTTCAAAACCATTTTAAAGTGTCTAGGAGCCCGTTTTAGCCTATTTCAGCTCTTTCAACTGAAATTGAGCTGAGTTCAGTCATTTGAGCTAGTGTTCGAGCTTTGATTTTAGTTCACGTCAGTATTACTGACCTTTGTTCTAGCTCAAAGACAACTCAGATCCGTAATTCACTTCACTCTAGTGACCATTCCGTACCATTTCTCTAAAAATGACAGTATTTCTTGAAAATTTAGACGGAGAGTCCAGTTGAGTCAGTATCTTGTCAGTCCAATCGAGTTCTGAAACTCAAAAACCCAACTCAATCTAGTTCATTTCAGTTCAAACCCCAATTTTTAGTGTCACCCTAGCTCGGTAGAACCTGAAAACCATTTCTCAAACCATTTTGCAAATTTTGTCAATTGTAACACTTTTTTGAACTAGTACAACTGCCAATCGGGGTTTAAAATCCAAAAATTTTCATTCAGAGTTAGCATTTCGTATGCCATTTCATGTTATTTCTAATCATTTCATATCATTTCTCAGCATTTCATAACATTTCATCACATTTCATTTCATTTTTGAAGTCCAGAACTCCAGTTTTATAAATTTCAATCCAAATTGAGTTTTAAAAGTTTTTAGAAATCAATTTCAAACCCTGGGTTTCCAAAATTGACATTTTTACCCCCGAAAGTCTAAATTTGGAAATATTTTCTCGATAAAAATAATTTGGATTTATTTCAAACTTAAAATTTCAAATTCTATATTGGATTTGCTTCGCAACGGGGTATTGAACTTCAAAATCCGAGCTCGTTAAAAAAACTGCCAAAAATAGCTCGTTTTGTCTAAAAATTTTCTAAAAAGACCATTCTACCCCTATGATTATCAAAATGAATTTCAAATTTGGAAAGAGAACCCGCTCTGAGATGGCTCCTTCATTTCTATTTAAAAAAAAAGTTTTATCTTTTCCTTTTCTTTCATTTTATTTTTTTTAATTTGTTTGTTATTTTTTTATTATTTTTTTTCTTTGAGAGGAGGTGGGACCCACAAGGTGGTCGCCCAAACCTCCAGACCCCTCTTCCTTCCTTTTTTTCCTTTTTCTTTTTCCCTTTCTCTTTCCTTTTCTTCTTCCTTTCTTTCCTTTTCTTTTTCTTCTTTCTTTCCTTTCTTTTTTTCCCTTTCTTTCCTTCTTCCCTTTCTTCCTTCCTTCCTTTCCCTCTTGCCCAGCCATTCACGTAAAGGGTCTCTCCCTCTTTCATTGGGTCATTAAGCCCTAAGTTGATGATGTTTTTTTTTTCTAAGATCAACAAGAAAAGAAAAGAAAAGAAAAGAAAAGAGGAAAACGTTGGGCTCACAGGCTCACAACTGCCTCCCTATCCATCTCTCTCTCTCTCTCCCTGGTTCTTCCTTCACCAACAACATAGCAGCAGCCTCTCCAGCTGGCACCTCCTTTGCAGCAAGGTAACACCTCCAGCCACCTCCTTCTTGCCTTCACCAACTGCAGCCTTCTAACCTCAATCCCGGCAAGAGCACCACCCTCATTGCCTTCAGTAGCCGCCTTCCATCCATCACCTTCCTCCATGATTCCAAGAAGCCCTCAGCCGGCGCATCACCACTAGCAACACCATCATCTTGGTGTAGCTTCGGCCGGTGCATCGTCAGCTTCCTTCTCCTCTAAAGATTCCAAGGCTTGATAAATGATGAGATCTATCTGTTGGTTGGACTAGATCTTTTATTCAGAAGCCAACAATAAAGCAAATCATATCCTTGCTATTATTTTTATTTTTATTTATTTTAGTCTTACATTCGATATAGTTTCATGTTTAAAATACACATTTAGAATAGTTTGTGATTTATTTCATTCATCTTATATAGGATTCATTATCATTTAGTTTAGAATCTATAGAATCTCAGTTTTAGGCAAAGTCCAGTTATCATTTTATGAACATATTTTCGTTCAAAAATCCAAAAACAAATTATGATATCTTTAGCTATCTGTCTTTGTTCTCCTACCGAAAATTTGGTTCAATTTGGATTTTGGAACCCTCTCAAACAAATCAAATCCCAAACTGGGATTTCACATTTTCAGAATTTCCAATTTCTGCTTTAGTAGATAAAAACCTCTGGAATCACCCTCATGGGAGATCTGAATCTTCTTTTAAAAATTACAGTAGATTCACGGTGTAATCTACTAATTATCTGAAAATTTTGAGATCTTTACAAGTAGATTTGACCTCTGTCAAAAATCGATTTTCCTAGACCTCTGGGAAAACCTTGATTTTTCCTTGTCAGGGTATAGACAGACCCTAACATGCTGTGTCCGCTCAACCCGTAGCCCAAATGTGAAAACTTTAAATACAAAAGTTGTTGCTAACCCCTTTTCCTATCATTTTCCAAAATTTGGGAATTTTTAAGATTATTTCAGTATTTTCCCCTGATTTATCTTTTCTGTCTGACAAATTCTAATATCCAGAAATTCCAGAGATTTAGGTCTCTGATAACAGTATGCCCATTTCCAAACCGTAACCTGAATCCCAATACTGTAAAAAGATCAAATTTTCCTCTATCTACCAGGGACATTTTCCCACACGTTTAGCCATTTTTTCATCTGTCTGCTATTGTTCCCACATTTCTCCCGAAACCTGTCATTTTGCCCTAAATCCTAGAGTCGTCGGATTCCGATTCGACTTGCCGGAGTTGTACAGCTCCAACCATAGGTCAAAACCAGAATATGTAAAAGGAAAAAATCTTTGCCTAACTGTCTTCTGTCACCCTATAAAGCTTGGGAAATTTTTTATGGAAGTTTGATATCCAAAATCCCATTTAGAATCAACATTTTAGGCAAAATTCTGATTTTTTAGATGTCTAGCTATTTTTTATATTAAGAAAATACAAAAAAAAATAGATTTTCGAGTTCTATTCTGTTTCTAGAATTAGTCTAGGTGTTCATGCCAAATTTGGCTCAATTCCAAGTTCATTTGCTTTGTATGTTATTTTATTTTTAAATTCAGAAGCGAAAATCAGGCGAAAATCAAGTTAAATTTGATATTTTATGATATTTTTGCCATTTTAGGGTTTTATTTATATAAATGGGCATGGCATGTCATATTAGAGTTAATTTCAATCTCATTTGCATTTCAATTTCTCATTTTTGCAAAAGTTATTTCAGAAAACCCTGGTTTCAAGGCCATAGTCTTGTTATCAGGGGTATTTTGGTCATTTTGACCTAAATTTCGAAATTCCAATTTCTAATTCCATAAATTTTCATGCATATCATCATATTTCATCATATTGTGTTTGATTTAATTCATTTGATTTTCAAATTTCCAAAATTTATAAAAATTCTTTCAGAAAACCCTGATTTCAAGGTCATCAGGGGCATTTTGGTAATTTTGACCCCAATTTCGAATTTCCAACTTATTTTCAAAATTTATTCATTATTTGTCATGTTTATATGAAAGGGGGTATGATTCTGGGTTTATATCTGAATAATATCTGATAATTTCTAATATTTTTGGATAAGTTCAGAAAAACCTACATTTTTGTGCTAACAGGTTTTCTAGTTTTGCAGGAACATCCAAGAAGAAGACTTAGCTTTTATTCTTTTACTTTTATTCAATGTAAAGATGTAATAAATTGGAATAAGAATTTACATTTCTGCTTAGAATAGGACTGCATTGCATATAGTTTAGTTTCTGCAAATTCTGATATCTGATGCATCATTCATGCACATTTTTCCAAAATCACTATAGTTGAGACGAATGGCACGTGCACAAGCTCTTATGAAGTTCACAAATTTGGTGGGATTCATATTTATGAACATAGTCAGAATACGAAGAAAATCAAGATTTATGATCTTCGTATTAGCCACATTCAGCCTACACTCTTAGGCTAACTTCAAAAAAATGCACTACATTTCTCAAAACTCAAAAGAATTTTCCAATTTCTTAATGAAATCCTCTTTCAAATTCATTCATATCATTCAAATTGTATTATTTTTAAATTCATTCTCCAATTTCAATTTTAGATAAATCAATTTTCTCAAAAAATTCCAAGTCTTTCTCAGGATTTGATTTTCTAAGAATCCTAAGTTTTCACATGAGACTTCAAAGTATTTCCCAAGTTCAAATCAAGATTTTCCAATGTTTTAAGATTCTCAAATGTTAAAATCCCAAGTTTTCAGAAATCAATTTTCTCAAAGATTTAATTTTCCTAAGAATCCATTTTCCATTCCAAAAGTCATTTTCTAATGAACTTCCTGATTTTCTCAGAAATCTCAAATCTATTTCCTCAGAAAAGCAATGTAAATCTCAAAATCGATTTTCCAAAGTTCAAGTTTTCTTGAGAATTTATTTTCCAATGCAAATTTCTGATTTCTATTAAAATTCAATGATTTTCCCAAGAATTCCATTTTCAAGCACTTTTCCAATCATTTTCCAAGTACATCTCAATTTTCCAAAGCAAACATTATATTTTTCAAAATTTCATAGCACATGCCTGATTCTCTGTGCATTCTAAGAAAATAGAGCATAATTTAGATAATTTAACTTAGTCAAAGCACACATTTGATCCTTGGTTCGATTACCCTTGGTAAAGGCGCCAGGAACAGTTAAACCTCGTACCGACAGGCGGATCCCATTCCCGCAAATTTTCAAAACGGAGGCGAGTTATTTTCAAAAACCAACTTTCAAAACTTTGGTCAAGTTTGACTCGCGAAATCGTTCTTCTAACTCTCACAGAGGGAGGGAGGAAAAATTTTGCGATGATAACAACCTCCTAGATATACTTATGCATATGAAAAGCGGTTCAGGCTACTTGGCCCATTCTTTTTTACCTACTGTCATCCAGAGCGATGTGTCAAGCAGTTTTCTCAGAGGCATAAGCGCGTAGAAACTCGTCTACTATCAGGGATCATGCCAGAGTTTGATCTTACATCAAATCAGTGGTTCAGAACATACCATTCTGCCAGATATGGCTGGGATTCCTCTATTACTCTCACTCTTTTTCCAGGTCATCGAGTGTCTACTGATTATCAGGAGTGGTGGAAAATTGTTTGTCCCCCTCCTCTTTGTCAAGTTTGTTATTGATAAAATCATGTTTTTCTTCAATAAAATTCTTTTAATTTTCATTTTATCATGGTTTGACGACCTCGCCTAGGTAACAAGGCACATTTCCAGTTGTTTATTTTGCAAAGAATAGCAACACAATTGTCGTGATTCTAGTGACGATTCAATCCTTAGTAATGAGATGTTCTTCCAATTGTCTACCAAATTCTCATCAAATATTTTTCCTCTATTCATTTCTATCCTGAATCGTTATCATCAAATTCTAATCATCCATCTCATTCTGCAGAAAGCATCGGTGTTCCCAAGTGGTCCAGTTCAGTCAAGAAAACGCTGCAATATCAAGTGTAACAATGATTTCAGCAGCAGACAAGAAGAAATGGATTCTCCAAGATCTGCCAAAGGACAAAGTCAAACTAACAAGGATGACATTGATCCCGCTGCATATCAGATGTTTAAGAAAATGATGATTAAGATGATGTCTGAACAAGCTGAAGACAGTCTAAAAAAGGCTTCCATCAAAGAAAAGTCATCTGCCTCCTTCTCCCAGAATATCACTGGCAAGAGCAGCAACGCGAAAAGTTCTAAGTTCGACAGAAGCAGCAATGGAGGCAAAAGGGGAGAAGCCTTCAAACAAGACGACAAGCCCTTCCCGTCGGACTCTCACCAGAAATCTCAACAAAAAGAAAAGATAAAGCGGGAGAGCTGGGGTTATGATCGCCAATTTACTCCTCTTGAGCAGTCTCTTGATGAAATCCTTGAATATATGTTGACCAAGGAATTGGTAAAGCTCCCAAGAGTCACAAATCCTCCCACGATCATAGGAAGATTCATAGACCAGTTCTGCAAATTTCATCGGGCAGTAGGGAATGATACTGACCATTGTTTCGTCTTCAAGAACATCATCCAAGACTATATCGACAAAAAATTCTTCATTAAGGATGAGAAAGAATACCAATCGACTGTCTCGGCCAAGTCTTAGAAGAAATCAAGCACTCGACAAGAGGTACAGCGTGACGGTCGGAACCAGGACCGCAAGATGACTCCATTGGATCAAATACTCGAGAGCTTTTTAGAATACATGCTCGTAAAAGATATGGTCAGACCTTCGAAGGCTCACTTCACTCTTTCTGCCAACAATAACAAAGGTAACAAGAAAAATCGCGATAACAATTCAGAGGGATTCAAGGGCCGAAAGGAAAAGGTCTCTAACAATGATAAGCCTCTTCAATCTAGTCCTCAACATGAAGAGAGAGATTAGAGAAAACCAAAGCACAAGGATTGGAGTACTGATCGAAAGTTCACCCCCTAGATCAGACACTCAAGAGTGTTTTGGAATACATTCTCGCGAGAGATATGATCCGTTTGCCTAAAACCATTAATTCTCCAGCCATCATGGGCAGATTCAAAGGGCAGTTTTGCAAATTTCATCGAGCAGTAGAGAACGACACTGAGCATTGTTTCGTCTTGAAGAACATCATCTAAGATTGCATCGACAAAAATCTCCTTGTTGAAGATGAGGAAGACACCAGTCGGCCATCCTGATCAAGTTTTTCTAAGAAACTCACAATGCCAAGGCTATGTCATTTTGCTTTTGTCATTCTGAAGGGCAATGTAGTCCCAATTCTCTTACCAATTTGTTATTTCTCTTCTCCTATGCATCAATAAAATTATCAATTATCCTCATAACTTGACACCATATTCTTGATATATCATTGCTTTTTCTCTTTCCTTGCAACATGTCTTCTTACAAGGAGTGATATTCTTCAGAATCCCTCCTGAATCAATCAAAAGTCAGTTGCTTTGTCACCTTCAAAGAGCGTTCTTTAAATGTCAGTTATCTTCCTTTTATCCAAAATTTGCTTCCCCTATTACACTGGGGCATTATTTTGAAAATTGTCTTTAAAACATCCTGTATGCAGAAAGGATCAAACAAATCTCTCATTTTGCACGCATGTGCACCCATTTACATTATTTTGCATACATTTGCATTCATTTGCATTAAATTCATTATTCATTCAGGATAAGGGGTAATCCTGAGACCCCGACAATCATTCTCGTCATAATTCCCAAACATCTTTAGAACATCGGCCTTTTTTCAAAGTTCGAGTCTCAAACAAAATCCAGTACACGTACTGGAGTATTTTAAAAAAAAAACAATGTTCATACTGGTTCATTTTTAAAAATAAGTTCTTACACTGGTTCATTTCAAAAATCCAGTGCTCATGCTGGTTCATTTTCAAAATCCACTATTCACACTGGTACGCTTTAAAATTCAGTGTCCACACTGGTCTAATTTTTTCTTCGGGATTCGAGTTCCGACTTGAATTTTCTTTCCTTTAAATTTTTCCTTAGGGATTCGAGTTCCGACTTGAATTTTCTTTCCTTTAAATTTTCCCTTAGGGATTCGAGTTCCGACTCAAATTTTCTTTCCTTTAAATTCTAAATTTTCCTTCGAGATTTAAGTTTCGATTCAAATTTTCTTTCCTTTAAATTCTATTTTTTTCTTCGAGATTTGAGTTTCGACTCGAATTTTCTTTCCTTTAAAATTCTAATTTTTCCTTCGGGATTCGAGTTCCGATTCAAATTTTCTTTCCTTTAAATTCTAATTTTTCCTTCGAGATTCGAGTTTCGACTCGAATTGTCTTTCCTTTAAATTCTAATTTTTTCTTCGAGATTCGAGTTCTGACTCAAATTTTCTTTCCTTCAAAATTCTAATTTTTCATTCGAGATTCGAGTTTCGATTTGAATTTTCTTTCCTTTAAATTCTAATTTTTCCTTCGGGATTCGAGTTTCGACTCGAATTGTCTTTTCTTTAAATTCTAATTTTTTCTTCGAGATTCAAGTTCCCACTCGAATTTTCTTTCCTTTAAAATTCTAATTTTTCCTTCGGGATTCGAGTTTCGATTCAAATTTTCTTTCCTTTAAATTCTAATTTTTTCTTCGAGATTCAAGTTCCGACTCGAATTTTCTTTCCTTTAAAATTCTAATTTTTCTTCAGGATTCGAGTTCCGATTCCAATTTTCTTTCCTTTAAATTCTAATTTTTCCTTCGGGATTCAAGTTCCGACTCGAATTGTCTTTCCTTTAAATTTTAATTTTTCTTCGAGATTCGAGTTCCCACTCGAATTTTCTTTCCTTTAAAATTCTAACTTTTTCTTCGGGATTTGAGTTCCGATTCGAATTTTCTTTCCTTTAAATTCTAATTTTTCATTCGGGATTCGAGTTTCGACTCGAATTGTCTTGCCTTTAAATTCTATTTTTTCCTTCGAGATTTGAGTTCCGACTCAAATTTTCTTTCCTTTAAAATTCTAATTTTTCTTTCGGGATTCGAGTTTCAATTCAAATTTTCTTTTCTTTAAATTCTAATTTTTCCTTCAGGATTCCAGTTCCAACTCGAATTGTCTTTCCTTTAAATTATGATTTTTTCTTCGAGATTCGAGTTTCGACTCAAATTTTCCATACTCAGATTCGAGTTGGTACATTTTCAAAATCCAGCACTCGAACTGGTACGTTTTCAAAATTCAATGCTCGAACTAATAAATTTTCAAAATCTGGTGCTCATACTGGTATATTTTCAAAATCCAATGCTCGAACTGGTACATTTTCAAAATCTGGTGCTCAAACTGGTACATTTTCAAAATCCAGTACTCGAACTGATACTTTTTCAAAATCCTGTGCTTAAACTGGTACGTTTTTAAAATTTAGTGCTCGAACTGGTATATTTTCAAAATCCAGTGCTCGAACTGGTACATTTTTAAAATTCGGTGCTCGTATTGGTACATTTTCAAAATCCAGTATTCAAACTGGTATGTTTTCAAAACCCAGTGCTCGAACTGGTACATTTTCAAAATCCAGCGCTCGAACTTCTACGTTTTTGAAATCCAGTGCTCAAACTGGTACATTTTCAAAATCCGGTGCTCGTACTGGTACATTTTCAAAATCCGGTGCTCGAACTTCTATGTTTTCAAAATCTAGTGCTTGAACTGGTACATTTTTAAAATTCAGTGCTCGTACTGGTATATTTTCAAAATTCAATGCTCGAACTGGTACATTTTCAAAATCCAGTGCTCGAACTGATATATTTTTAAAATCCAGTGCTCGAACTGGTACTTTTTCAAAATCTAGTGCTCAAACTGGTATGTTTTCAAAATTCAGTGCTCAAACTAGTACATTTTCAAAATCCAATGTTTATATTGACATATTTTCAAAACCTGGTGCTTGTACTGGTACTCTTTCTAAATCTAGCACTCATGTTAGTTTCTGGCCCATTGGTCGCGATAGTCGATCTCTTAGGTGCAGTCTTCGTTCTGACCTTTCATCAAAATTCAAACACAATACCAATTTTGTCAATCAACCTCGGGTCACTCAATTCTCAATTTTGATCTTCAGGTCACTCAATTCTCAATTTCGACCTTCGGGTCACCAAATTTCCAATTTCCAATTTCCAATTTCCAATTTCCAATTTCCAATTTCCAATTTCCAATTTACAACTTCAAATTTCCAATTTTGACCTTCTAGTCACCCAATATCAATCTTAATCATTTTTTCTTGCGAGAGACCCTTTTTACAGGGAGAGTTCGAGGGAGCTCGTTCTTTTCGCATGCTATCCTTTTTGTTCACTTAGCCCCCTTTTCATGGAGAGTTTGAAGGGACTCATGTCTTTGTGAACCGTTTGCAAAACAATTTCCAATTTCACACAAGGAATCCTTATTTCAGGGAGAGCTTCGACGGAGACTCGTTTTCTTTGTGGCCCCCCGATTTTCATACTAGACCACTTCATCATGAAGGACCCTCTTTTTAGGGAGAGTGTGATGGAATTGTTCCTTCATGACCAATTCACCGACCTCACCATTACCGGCCCCATTTCCATAAGAGAAGCCTAATGTTAGGAAGTTTTGACAAAAGCTTAATTTCTCTTCGAAAGTTCGTTTTGCAAACACCTCCTCTTCATGGAAGAGAGGGGTATTTTCTATTTCTCATTCTAAGTCTTCTCCTTTGGGGGAAGGAGAGGAGAATTTTTGTCATGGATGCATTGAGTCGTACTTCAAATGTTCGCTTTCACACAAGATTTCAAGAACATTTTGTCAATTTGTCATCAAATACTTGTTGATTTCAAAATCTTTATTGCACAAAATCTTTACCTGAGAATACCTTCAGCATTACTTTTGAAAGAGTAAAGATTTCATGAAGAAGGATTCATAATTTAAAATCTTTCTATTGGCTAACCAAAAGGATGAAGAATAAATCCTCGATATGGCCAGCAAAGAAAATTCAATGTTGTTGCAAAGCCATGAGTGATTGATATTGATCGAAGCTATGGCACATTTTTAAAGATCATTCTTGTGGAAATAAGACAGTGAAAATATCTTGAATGATAAAGAAAAGTCATTCAATTCCCATATCTCCTCAATCATTTAAGCTGCAATTAAATATCTGCAAAAGGGATCTCTCAATCATCGTCAAGTTGAAGATTGGTGGATGAGTTAGACCCCCAGGGCCAAAGAAAATTTGGATAATCCCCAAGATGAAGGAGTTTGTGACGGATCCTTCAGGGAAAGTTCAGATCACCTCAAAGTTGAAGGCGGATGTGACGAACCTCCCGACAAACCCTAAAAGATATTAGATTTCTGCTATTATCAAGAGATTTCCAACCGAAGAGACAATATCATTAGCATAATTCCTGAGACAAAGAAGGATAGAAACATCTCCAAGTTGAAAGAGTTTGTAATGTACCCTCCCCTCCAAAAAAAGAAGTCAAGACATCTCCAAAATGAAGGATAATGTAATAAACTCCCCAAAAACCCAAGAGAGCTTCAATTCTGTCAAAAAAGAGTGCAGAAAGATCATCATGAGAAAATAATCTCAGAATATCAAACTGCCAAATCTGCCAAGAATCTTCTTTAATTTTATGAAATTTTATTATCAATATTCTTTTCACCAATTGCTTTCACAATATCAAGAATACTCTCTTTTCTGTTCATATCAAGGAAATTGATAGCTTCCTTGAAAGAAAGCTAATTGCAAGCAATTTGAATTTGAATTTGAATTTGAATTTCGATTCTACGAAGTTAAGCCCAATCGGAGGTAATACTTCAGGTAGAAAAGAGGGAATATTTTCACACCAATGTGCATCATTTTTAATTATTTTGAATCAACAACAATTCTCAACATTTTGACAATATTTTCTAGCTATCCTGGCGTGAAGTGAAAGCTTGAAGTTCATCTTTGACATACCCTGGCACCATTTGTCATCCCTCTTTAGGACTTGATAACGGGAGTTTTCAAGAGTCCTTCCCTTCTTTTTGTATAATCTGAGCGCCTAGAGTCTCAGAGTTGCACACTTCCCTGTGTCCCCACTGTCTCACCATAGACAGTCCAATTTCAGCTCGAGGTTAAGCCATCAATCATTTTCTCGCAAAAGGTCATCAATTTCAAAAGTTATTTAGTCTTAGCAATGAGGCACCCAAAATCAACCCCTTTCCAAGCTTTAGGGACCCACAGTTGCATCCTTTTGCAAAACCCCTATCGGATTCATTGTGCGGAAGTCCGAAGGTTCCATCATGGTCTCTTCATTCGAGGATTTCATCATCCCCCGATTAGGTTAAGGGGATAAACCTGAGCCTCCTTCTGATGAGGTATTTCATTCCTTGATCAGGTTAAGGGTTTAAACGTGAGCATTATTCTGATGAGGTATTTTGTTTTCTGATCAGGTTAAGGGGTTAAACCTGAGCCTCATTCTGATGAGGCATTTCATTTCTAGATCAGGTTAAGAGTCAGGCTTGAGCCTTGTTTCTACACGAGGTATTTTTTGTCCCATCCAGGTTAAGGGCAAAACTTGAGTTTCATCTCTATAAATTGAATCTTTCCTCTTCATTTTCCATTTCATACCTATCATTTTCATCAGAGCTAATTTCTCATACCTAGTCAGATCCTTCTATATGGAGCATTTTTTTTATATATAGCCCAAATTTGGTGTGTTTTTTTTGCCATTAAGCTCGGCCCTAAATCGGCTTAGTAGCAAAGAGGGGCATCTGTAAACACCCTAAATTTTCCTCATCCATTTCCAGATACACCTCAAATACAGATGCCAACCCTAGTAGGTCAATATAGGAGTCTAATCCCGAGTCTGTCTTAGAAAATTACCATTTTACCCACTTTCATTAGAAAAATTACTATTTTACCCCTAGGTCATCCTAGATCCCTGTCAGTCAGAGTCGATCGAGCTCATTCTTCAACTCAGAACAGTTAGAATGTTAGTCATTTGTAACTCACTTGAGCTCACAATGAGCCGATCATTTCTATTTCTGACCATTTCTGCCAAAATGGGATCATTTCTTCAGAAATGAGCTCATTTCTTCAGAAATGAGCTCATTTCTCACTCAAATCCAAGCAAATTGTCTTTGAGTCAGTCATTCCCAGTTAGTCCTAGTCTCCTGAGTCTAGCTTAAGCTCACCAGGAGTTCAAGTGCTCCAGTTTCAGTTCAAAACCACTTTCGAGTGTCTAGGAGCCCATTTCAGCTCATTTAGCTGAGTCTAGTCAGTTGAGCTAGTGTTTGAGATCCAGTTTTAGTTTATCTCAGTATTACTGACCTTTGTTCCAGCTCAAACCCAGCTCGTGTTCATAATTCACTTCACTCCAATGACTATTTCTCCAAAAATGGCAGTATTTCTTGACAATTCAGTCTGAGAGTTCAGTTGAGTCAGTGTCTTGTCAGACCAGTTGAGTTCTAAAACCCTAGAACGCAGTTTATTCCAGTTCATTTCAGTTCAAACCAGTTAAAACCCTAATTTTAAGTGTCACTCTTGCTCCGACAAAGAAAAAAGCCATTTCTTGAACCAATTTTATCACTTTTTGAACTGGTACAACTGTCAATTGGGGTCTAATATCCAAAAAATTTCATCCAGGGTTAGCATTTTGCATGGCATTTCATATCATTTCTCATCATTTTTATCATTTCATAACATTTCATCACATTTCATTTCATTTTTGAGGTTCAGAACTCCAGTTTTGAAAATTCTAATCCAGATTCAGGTTTTAAAGTCTTCAAAAATCAATTTCAAACCCTGGGTTTTCAAAATTGACATTTTTACCTCCAAGATTCTAAATTTAGAAATATTTTTCCAAGAAAATAATCCAGATTCTTTTCAAACTTGGTTTTTCAAATTCTAAATTGGATTTGCTTCGCAACGGGGTACAAAATTTCAAATTCTAAGCTTATTTCAAAAACTGTCAAAAATAGCTCATTTTATCCATTTTTTTTTGAAAGACCATTCTACCCCTCTGGCTTTCAAAATGGGTTTCAAAATTAAATGTGGATCCATACCAAGGTGGCGCCACCATTGTATTTGCATTTTCTTTTAATAAAAAATAAATTGTTTCTTTATTCCCTTTTTATTTTTTATCTCATTTTTTTTAGAGAGGCGGGACCCACAAGAGGGGTCAACCCCCCCTCTCCTCTTCTTCTCCACCTTCCTTTTCTTCTCTCCCCCTTTTCTTTCCTTTTCTCTCTTTTCTCTCCTCTTTTTCCATCCTTTCTTTCTTCTTTCCTTCTTCTTTTTCCTTTCCTTCTCTTTCTTTCTTCCTCCCCTTGGTCGACCCCCTCTCTTTCCCCCTTTTCTTCTTCTCTTCCTTCCTTCTTCCCTCTCTTCTTTCTTTCATTTTTTCTTTCTTCCTCTTCTTTTCTCTTTCTTCTTCTCTTTCTTTTCTTCTTCCTTTCCCTCCTTCCTCTCTTTCCCTCCTTGGTCCAGCCCACATTATATCACCTTCTCCCTTTCCAAATACCTAGAACAATACACCATACGGCTGCTAGCTTTTCCCTCTCACATTGACCTCTCCCTCTCAGCCCTAATACCCTCTCTCTATCATACAGTTCTCTCCTTGCAACCTCCATTTGCTCCTTCCCAGCCACATCACCAAACCCCACTTACAGCAGCTTCCCTTCAACCTCCTTGTGCCACCTTTCAAACGAGCTGCAACCACCACCATCAGCTGCAACATCATCCAACCTTTAGCAGCATAGCAGCCACCCTCCTTGAAGCATCACCTTCAGCCGACCCTCCATCTCCAACCTTCATCCACCAGCCACTACCTCCAGCTCCATCAAGACAACAAGATCAGCTCCTCCTTGTCACTGCTCCAGCCCAAGCAAACAAGCAAGCCTTCAACAACACCACCTCCAACCTTGGTGACAACCACCATCATAGCGGTAGCCATCACCTGCTGTTGACACACAACATACCAAAGGGGACGCCCACCACTTGCTGCCGCAACCTCCATTGCAACCATCGCTTCCAGCAGGTATAAGCCTTCCAAGGCTCTTCCTCCTTCGGCTAATCCCAGCAAACACCAAAGAGACGCCCCTTCAACCTTGGCTTCAGCTGATCCAAGGTAAAATCCCTTTTACTCATCAGATTTTTTATTTTTTGTGAAAGCCTTTCAGTCTGTCCCCAATTCTAGAGTCACTAGATTCCGACCGAACTTGCCAGTGCTGTAAATCTCCGATCATAGGTCGAATCCCAAATATGTAAAAGGCAAAAATCCTTGCCTAACTATCCTCCACCAGCAATCTTCTTTTTCACCTTCGAAATTTGGTGCAAAGAAGTTAAAAAAAAGGAGTACATGAAGGGGTAGATTAGATTTTGATGATTCTGGCATGCTCATGGACTCTATCAGGTGCACAACTGAAGCTTCTGTTCCTGCTACGGAGGATGAAACAAGGGGAAATTTCCATATAGTTGATGTTCTAAATTTTGAAATTCTTGACACTGATGTGTCACTTTCATATCTAATTGATTTAGATTTTAAGATTGATTCTCCAGTGCCAGCTCTCTCTGATCAATCAATATTGAACCCAACCACAAATCTTGTCTCAAGCTTCTATGATGAAAGAAATGTGAGTTTGGAAATTGATGAAGCCTTCTTAGATCTTCCACTGTCGAATGGAGTTGGGGTCCTCTCTGAGAAAGACATGAATTGCAAGTGTGATGATGGGAAATCTTTCAAGCCAACAACCACCTGTAATAAAATCAATAGTCTTGGTAAAAGGAAGCGAGGGTTTTCATCAAAGGAAGAGAATGTACTGATAATATGATCAGTAATCATTCATTTGCTCTTCATAGTGTGCTTTTGAAGAATGTTGGCATCATACACTACAATGCACCCCTTATGCTTTACAAAAGATTCTTTTTTTTTGCTTTAGCTCCCACATGCCTACCAGTACTTGCCAAGCACTGTTGTGGCCTTCGTTTTGGGCACCTACAGCACGACACAACATTCCACTGTGCCTCATTATGAATCTACATCACACTTGATTCACTACCCTGTTGCATATTCACCTTCAGCACCTTACACCTATATGCTGCATATTGTCACCTCTTTATAGCAATACCCCTGTCACCTATTACCTACACCCAAGCATTTCATTGTTGCACTTGCAGCAGTAGCCCCCAACATCATCCATGGGCATTCCGACTGTTGCCTGCTACCCTTTCTCACCTCACATCGCCACCTAGTTCACCTTATCACACGACATTTTGCATGTTCACTATATCTACACCATCACTAGCCTCTTTTGCTGCACCTGCTACAACAAATTGTGAACACCCCAAATTTTTCAAAATTTTGTAAATATCCCCTTTTTGCCCTTGGTCTCTATTTCCTGAGTAAATTGAGTCATTTTCAATCAAAATTCCAGTTATTTCTCGGATTTACTAGAATCGAATCCATTTTCTATATCTGACTCAATTTCGGATCCGGATCCAGCATTCAAAATACAAATTTGAGTCTCGTTATCCAATTTTTTTAATCAAATTTACAAAAATATCAAAAATATTTTTTTTGAAAGGCTCAGACAATCGGTCCGGCATCCAATTGGATCCACGGCTCTGTATTTTCTCGATTCGAGGTCAAAAACTTGAATATCTCTTCAAATTCAAGATCCAAACCCATTTTTTTGATTTTTTTTTTCAAAGAATGGCCTTGAATCCTCAAAAGACCCCTCTTTTTGTAAATATTTCTCAAAAATATAAAAATAAATTTTAAATTCCTCATTTTGCTTGGATTTTAGAGTTTTATGCCGAAAATAACAAAAAATACAGAAAATACGAAGAAAAACAAAAAAAAAAATTAAAATATAAAGAAAATTACCCCTTTTAAGAAAATTGTCCTTTTTAGAACCCCCCTTCTAGCGCCCATGGCCTCTCAGCTTCATGTCGCCCGATTACGAAATTTCTCTCTATGGATCGGCTAGGGTTAGAGCTTTTCTGCATCAGACAGTAGGAAGTGCCGAGGGGATATTGGATTGAGGGAGGCAATCAGCCGATCTCGGAAGCTCTCCTCATCGACCCTCGATCCCCAACCGCTTCTCTCATCTTCGATCGTTCCCTCTCCCTCTCGATCCCTCTAGACCCTGCCTCCTTCCCTATATAAACAGACACTCCAGCAGTTTGCGGGCATCCGTTTTCCACCCCCGCATGGCCTCTTCTTCTTCACCATCCATTTTTCACCTCAGCATCTCGATCCCCTCTCCTAATCCGTCTTCACCACAACACATTTCATGCTTCCTTTGAGATCCGTCTTTACCATCGCACCTTCCTTCTTCTTCCTCTATTCTTTTCTTCCCCTTTCCTCTTCTTCTTCTTCTTTTTTCTTTCGATCTCTCTGGTTTTCTCCCATTTGACGGAAGGAAGCCGATCACCTTCAAGCAAGCTACGGTAAGTATTCTTTCTCATTTTGTTTCTGATTTTCCCCCTTTTTGTTTACTTGCTTCAAGCCCCATTAACACACCCCTTGTAAATCTGGTTTGCATATAGCAATATTGGTTTACATCGTGCAACATCCACGGAATCATTGTATTCCGACATTTCTTTTTTTTCTTCTTCTTTTCTTTTTTTTTTTTGCTTTTTTTTCTTTTCTATTTTGTTTTGTCTTTCCTTTCGTTCTTTTCTTTTTGTTTGTGATTTATCTCAGTTTTCTCCAGTTTAGATAAATCTAAGTGTGCATTTATGTTGTTTGAATTCAATGCCCCCTTGTAGCTTATCCAAGTCCCTGGTTGATCTCCGTTCATGCTCTCCGTTCATGCTCTCCGTTGTGAGATCTGATTTTATTTCTGCTTTATTTAATCTCATTAGTTCGACTTTAGCAGCATATTGTTTAGATTTGCTTTTTGCATCCCACGCTAGATGATCGATTGATAAATCAAGAAGGGCTTCCATTGTTGCCTCTTGTTAATTTTTTTTTATTTTGTTCCCATATTGATCGACTATTAGTCTTGTTCCGTGATTTCCTGTTCGCACCAGATTTCCTGTCCCTTAATCAGTTATGCTTTGTGGATACATTTACTCGTTTATGTCTTGGTATGACCCGGTACCACGGTTTGAAGTCAGAATCGATCTAATCCCTTTTGGAGATTTCGACAATTCTCTTTGACGAGTCTTTCCTTTGATGATCCTTGTTAACAAATTACTGTTGTGGTTTCTTGAGAAGGGATTGGAATATGGTTTTCCACAATTTGACATTCATAAATTCAGTAGGTAGAATAACATCTGTTGTTTCCTGCAACTCAAAAGACAAGCATTTGCCTCCCTTGTTTGGATATTGTAATTTCTCTGTTCAAAGTTGGTAATAGTTAGGGCACGGAGATCGACCTAGATCCCTCAATAACTTCAGTTATTGATATATTTCATTATGATTACACAAGTAGTGAATATTTTAATGAATCCCAATCCATCAGAGTGAACCGGTAAAAACAGAGGTATGATAAAGTGCTTCCATTCTGCGATTTCTCCTGATGGACAATAGTTTACGGGAAGGTACCATTATTTCAAAACTGGTGGCATTGGGTTTTTGCTTATGTGACTTTTGATCCAGTCTTCTACAGGAGGTCGGTTTTATCTAGTTGAAGGTAGTATTTCAAGTCAGGTCATCTTGCGATTTTACTTCCATATGTGAAAGCACCTTCATCGACAGTGAAGAGGAAAAAGCAGATGAAGGTCGGGCTATGGAAGACCCGAGTTGAATCAGGTCCATGATCGAAACATTGGAGATTTACCAGGTAGAGAGTTCCAGTGCCTGATCATTGCAGTAACTGCAGTTTAAAGCTCAGAAGTATTGTGTATCCAAGTTCATTTGTTGTTTCTATGGGAAAATCTGAAGCATAGGGAAATTGTGACAATCCCATCTTTTGTTGGAAAAGGCCTTCTCATCTAGCTAAAGACCTTCAATTTCAGGATGAGTCCTCTACATTCAAGGGGGCAAAGGTACCATGTATATTTTTCATCATTCTGAAAATGTTCATTCATTCCATTCACCATTACATAGCACAATATTCCATCACCTGGGCACATCGCTTCACCATTGTATAAACCCACACCCTTGTGTTTCTCAAATTCTTACCGTTTTGTAAGTTTGGCATTTAGGCATAACGTACACTTACTTTTCCTGAATGTTGTTGCAATATGAGTTTATACTTCATTCTGGGATAAGCACTTGCTGTGTCCCCACCCTACACTGACTTTCCCTTTGTTTTGCCTTTTTTTCCCTTTTGAATATGATTGATTGTTGCACTCTGAATGTATGATTTATCCGATTTTATTTTTAGTTTTACGGCATTATTTCTGATTTAAATTTAATTTCACCAAGTTTTATCCTATATATCATCGTGCCAGTCATTGTGAGTTAGCATTTTCCTCTTCTGCATCATATTTTCTTCATCTTCGTTATACTCCATTCGCATGATGTTTGCAAAGTTTCATTACCTGTTGCTATTTCATCTGTATCAACAATATCATTGATGTTTATTGTATTTAATATTTTCTGTCACTTCTTGTGTTTCTGCAATGTATCGTAGCATATAGCTTAATCTTTGTTTCGAATTCAGTCTCACTGTGTATAGATCTCATTTTCCTCTCTTATTTGTCTTATTTAATTTCTGCTGTATTGTCTGAATGTAGTTGTGCATCATGCCCTCTGTTTTGATCCAGTCACAATGCATTTTCATCATTCTCATAGCGTGGCATTTTCCCTGTCCTCATCATGATTTGCATTTGTATAGTTGTCCTTGACTTCAGCATTTTCAAAGCCTGCTACTTCTGTTGAAATGAGTTGAAAGCCTGATTCATCAGGGAATCAGACCTGAGTTTGATTTCACAGTAAGGCAGTGGTTCATTGGGAATTCCTTTATATTAGCCATCCCTCTACCACGATCTGCCTTTAGGTGCGCTCAGTCGATTACCTTATTATCGATGTGATTATGTTTTTGTGTCTTACCTGCATAGGGATTCGTGCCTAGTATGACCGGAACAAGTCCCATGTGTATTAGTGCACCAAGGAAGCTTCAAAGAGAATGCATTCGTGGGTCTGATGCTTTCTAGCTTCTCCAATTCATCTCTGATGACTGATCTGCAAATAAGCAAATGATGTTTGGAATTATACAAAGCTACAATATCCAAATCATTGTCGAAGCTCTGGAAAAGACCCAACAGAGAGGAATCATTAACAACGGAGGGGGTGGCCTTGGAAATTTGTCAGAAGATAAAGATTTTGTGTATTTGCCGGATAACTGCCCTCACGATTGGATTTTCTTGCACTGTGCTGCTGTGGTAAAGTCAAGTTTGTTTTTGTGAAGCATTCGCCATAGTTCGTTTGTATTGAACCCTTCTGAAAGAATTCAGCTGAAGATTTTCTAGTGGTTAGATTAGCAGGCATCTTTCAGGAAAATGAAAGAAAGACAATAATGCTTGCTTTTGTTATGATCCTCCAAGAGTTGGTCTGAGTTAATACTGATTGTTGCTTGCAGATTCATCATGGTGGTGCTGGAACAACAATTGCTGGTCTTAGAGTTGCGTTGCAGTTCTGGTCTGTGGATATGTATACCATGCTGAGTGTCTTGAAAGCACATCAGAAACTGACAAGTACTACCCCTGTTGTCCTCTCTGCACATCCAGTGAATAGTTGTCTCTGAAAATACCTCCAGAAAAGGCATTGAAGGTTGAATTAGATTCAAGGGGTAGATACAAGATCTCAAGAATTGGAGTCGCAGATGGTGATCTTGAACATGTCTCTTTCTCTGGGCCTATTAAAGGCTCAAGGCGTGAAGACCCATAGATGCCAATGAAATCTTGTATCACCAGGGATCTCTGAAACTTCATTGTATGCTGAAACGAGATCAGCATGGGTGATTTTGGTTATTCATTTGATGTTTTGGCCGATGGTACATATTGCTGGAAGATAGTAAGTGTTCATAGAATTGTCATTTCTTATTCAATCCGATATGTCATATCACAGTTCATTTTTTTTTTTTTTTATATGAAGCCTCTATCTATTTTTCTATCATTCATTTTCAGTCACATCCCTGTAGCATAACATAGCATCTCATGCCTTCGAACCTCACGTAGATTATCTCTCCCTCTTCTTTTCTCATGAAAACATATATATATATATATATATATATATATATATATATATATATATATATATATATATATATTCTCATGTACATTTAGATAGATCCATTCTCTCATGTATACACTTAGCTCTATATGTCTCATGTGCATTCTTCATTTTATTATCTTATATATAAAGTGTTATTTCTTTTCCATTTACATTTTTCTACTTTATACTAAGTGTTTTTACAGGAAATGCATGGAAATGCTTATTTCTTTCCTATAATTAGAAACTCCTATAATTTTAAATTCAATGATGTAATAGTTAGATAGCAAATGAGAAATTTTATGTTCCTGCACTAGATTAGAATGTATGAGCATGTGCATCCTCTAGAACTGCTTGTTTTATGATATTTTCCCTTTTATTCCAAAATTTCACAAATGGGAACACGAATGGCACGTGCACCATTCTAATAAAAGTGATTAAATCCTAAGTTGATGATTTGCATCAATGGCCATAGTCAGGTTGTGAACAAAACTTATGGTTTTCATCTTTTATGGAATAACATTGGATCCACACTGGATCTCTTTTCAAATCATCATATTTTTAAATATTTTCTTCCTTTATCAAAGTTTAATTTAAAATTAATTCAAGATATATATCAATGGCCATAGTCAGGATATATTGAGAGTTAATTTTATTTTAAACTCTATAAAGGCACCAAAATATGTTTTATTCTTCATTTGAATTTAAATATGATTATTATATAATACATTCAATGACCATAGTCAGGGATGTATTATATCTTCAATCTTATTTCAATTCATTTAAAGAATGAAATATGCTTTTTCAAAATACAATTTCAAAATTCTTTAATTCATTTCATCATCTAGGAAAGAACTACATCATATTTTCAAAATTCTTTCTCAAAATCCAAGTGATTTTGAGTATCTTCTTCATTTCTCAAATCAATCTTTCAATCTTATTCAAATTCATCCTTCTATCTTATTTCAAAGATTCAAAATTCAATTTCAAAGCCCAATTTGACTTTGAAATTTAAAACTCATTCCTATATTCTAAATTCAATTTCCAATCCAAATCCAATTTCAAAGTCCAATTCAACTTTGAAAATTTATTTTCATCTCTAGGATTCAAATTCAAATTCAATTTAGCATTTCGGATCCAATTTTTAAAGTTCAATTCTTGATTCATCTTCTGATTTCAAAATTCAAGCTTTAAATCAAGTTTATCCTTTATTTTTCATTGAGTCTTGATTCTTAATTCAAAATCAAAGTTTTGAGATTGATTCTAAATCTCAAAATTCGATTTTTCCTAAGTTTTAAATTCAAATCTGGATTTTCAAAACCGAGATCCATCAACAAGTGCCATTTGGATTTTCAAAATCCAATTCCATCTTGGATTCTAGAACCCAATTCCACCTTGGATTTAGATTTTCAAACCCAATTCCATTTAGGATTCCAGATTTCGGATTCAATTCCATCTTGGATTCCAGACTTCGGATCCAATTCCATTTAGGATTCCAGATTTCGGGTTCAACTCTATTTAGGATTCCAGACTTCGGATCCAATCCCATTTAGGATTCCAGACTTCGGATCCAATCCCATTTAGGATTCTAGATTCCGGATTCAAATTCCATCTTGAATTCTAGACTTCGGATCCAATTCCATTTAGGATTCATATTTCAAATTCAAATCTATCCAGGAATCCATATTTCAGATCAAATTCTATTCCAGATTTCGAATCTAGTTCCATTTCCAAATTCTTATTTCCAAAGCCAATTTCAAATCTATTTCTCAAATCTGAATTCAAATTCAATTCTTGTTTTAGGTTTTGAATTCAAAATTTCCTTTTTAAAATCGATTCTTGAAAATCAATCCAAATTCAAAGTCTATTATGACTTTGAAAATTCATTCTTATTTCAAAATTCCAATTCTAAATTCTTTTTCTCTTCATGTGAAGGCTTATCTTTCCAAATTCAGATCATTCTGAGACTTAGAATTTCAAGTCGCTTCTTCCAAATCTATTTCAAATTCTGAGTTAGATTCAAAATCTGACTCTTTTAAATCAATTTCAACCCTTTGAATCATTTCTTCACTCCATTATCAAATTTATTTCAGAATCACTTGGAAAATTCCAAATTTTTTAAAACTATTTTCCCAAAAGCATACATTTCTGTATTCGCATTGCACAAGCATGATTCTTTGTGCATTGTGAACACCCCAAATTTTTCAAAATGTTGTAAATATTCCCTTTTTGCCCCTGACCCCATTTTCTGAGTGATCGAGTCAGTGTTAAATCTAAATTCCAGTTTATTTCTCAGATTTTACTAAAATTAAATTTATTTTTTATACATCTAACTCAATTTCGGATCTAGATCCATTGTCAAGTTCTAAATCTGAGCTTCGTTTTGCAATTTTTAAAAACCAAATTTTCAAACTTACCAAAAATAATTTCTAAAAGGGCTCAGACATTTGATCCGATATCCATTTGGATCCATTTACTCTATATTTTTCGATTCGAGGCTAAAAACTCGAAAATATTCTCAAAATTTTGAATCCAAACCCATTTTTTGAAGATTTTTTCAAAGAATAGTCTTGAATCCTCAAAAAAATCCTCCTTTCATAAATATTTCTCAAAAAAAATATAAAAAATAGTTTTTGTCCCTCGTATTTCTTAGATTTTAGAGTTTTATTTCCAAAATCATAAAAAAATAGAAAATAACCAAAAAGATTCAACATTATATATATATATATATATATATATATATATATATATATATATATATATATATATATATATATATGAAGAAAAGAACAAAAAAAAATCAAAATAGTAAAATTGCAGAAAAATGGCTTTAAAAACCCGTTTTGAGATTTTTTTTTAAAAGACCCTTTTTTGGAAAATTTTGAAAAAAAAAAGCCCCTTACAACCCTCAGAAAGTCGAGTTAGGGTTTTCGGACTCTCTCTCTTCTCTCTCCATCGCATTCTCTCCTTCTCGAAGCATCCAGAGGACACCTTCCTTCCTCCTCTTCCATCACTCAAAACCTCGATGGGTCGATGGATCCATCCACCCTCCATCTCCAACAAAATCCTCCTACCATCTTCCTCCTCCGCTCATCCTCAACGGTCTCACCCTTCTCGAGCCTTCGTCTGTTTTCCTATAAGAACACACACAGGAGGGGAGAGGGGATCATCCATCATTCGCCAAAGACCGATCCTTCATCAGCCATTCATCACCTCAACATTTCCCCTCTTCCTCATTCCTCCTTCTTTTCCTCTTCAGCAGAAGGGAGGGGTCTCCACAGTACGAAGAAAGGGAAGGCTTTCTCTTCTTCTTCAGAACATCCACAGAACTACAACAAGATCACAAAGACCTTGCGACAGAACGTCCAATCGCATTACCAATTGAAGGGATCAGGTCACTTCCTTCCTTCAGAGCTCCAAACCTCGGTAAGAGTTCTCCACCTTCTCTCCTCATATTCGTGTTCCTTTACTGATTTTCCCTGTCACCTCCATTAATACACCTTGGGCTGTACCGAGTTGCTTATAGCAACATCGGTCCGTCTGTGTGTAACATTATCGGAATGTGTACATTCCGACATTTCCTCTCTTTTTTTTTCTTTTTTTTTGTTTTTGTTTTGTTTTATAATTCATTGTGATTTTCCTCATCGTTTTCATAGTTTACCCCCCTATATTTACGGTGTTTATTCCCTATTTCCTTTCATATCTTGTCATTTGGTTTTATATTGCATTCTAGACTACGATCTTCTCTTATGCCAGTTTCCCTCAACTGATCTTAATTTTCAGTTTATATCTGTTTTCCCTATTGGATCGTCGGCTTGCGTTTTCTTTCATTGGTTTTCAAAGTTCAGTCTACCTGTTGGCTAATCCTTTGGTTTTAGATTTATTGTTTTCTGATTTGGGGGTACTTGTTGGCATCATTATATCCTCTGATCTCTTATCTTGTATCTGATTCCTTGCTTCGTGGGGTTCATGACCTTCGTTTATCGCTCATACAACGTTAACCCTATGTTCACCGTAGCATATGGATCGCCCCCACCCCCCCCCCCCCCCCCCCCCCAAAAAAAAAAATGGAGTTAGATTGGGTTTGTGGAAGGCAAACCAGATTCCAATTCAACTCCTTTGGAGCAAGTTACTAAACATTCTGCATTTTGTCATAAGATCTGAGCTATACTCGAACATTATATTTTGTGCATGGATCCAGACCATCATCCATCTATATATAGCGATTTTTTTTTCCTACTTTTGTCTTCGTGTTTTATCTGAATTTCATGTTTCGTTTTGGATAGTTTGTTATACAGCATAAACATGTTTGATCATCATGTCCGCTGATTGACTTTATAATGTGATTGAGTATAGCACCATTTTGCTAAGTCATCTACTTCACTTATGTTTTTCTAATTTGTAATAGACCATTCTGTTATATTTTCACTTTCCTGTGTTTTCTACATCATGACTCATTTCTTTTTTTTTATCATTGTTCTCTTTTCTCCTTTCATCATTTTTCACATGCTTCGTATTTTATGTCTACATCCCTGTGTTCATTCTTGCACTGTGTAAATAGGCTTTCATCCTTATAATTTAAACTTATTAACAGCTGCATTCCCCTGTATATCACCCCCTCTTCATGTGTTGCTCCCATCGGGATGCTAAAATTCCCCTGTTGAATTATAGCAAGTGAACGATTTTGAACATCAATCTGATGTGCTTGCTGCGTGATCAATTCATGATAGGATTCACCTATGCTATTAAAATCTGGCCCAATTAAACTCTCGGCATGCTTAATGGTTTGATCGTTTGGCAGAGAATTCATCTTGTTATTAAACAATTGATATTTTGAAGTATATCTGAGCTCAAGGTCGCAGTGTTTCAATATCAAAGCATAGTTCTGTGTTTGCTCACTTCTGCCCCCCCCCCAGCGAAAACCTTAAAAAGGTATGTGGCATGCAGGCATCATTTGATTGCTCCTTTTCTGCATCACAAAATGACATTTTCTTTTACATTCAATCCCTTGATACTCTTTGTTTTCTTGTTGTTTTCTTTCCTTTTTTTTTCATTTATCAGATTTATATTTCTCTGCAATCTGCTGCAAGTTAAAGTTATACTGTGAAATAGTTCCTAAGTTACGGCTTCAGGCCAAAACTTGTTAAATTTTGGTGACCATGGGGAAATAGCGTGATGCCATTTCTTGTGCAATTGAAAAGGGGACATTATATGGTTTCTCACATGTACTACACCCTGATTAGGTCCATGTTATGACCATGAGCTCTACCCATGTCGGTGTGGATCAAGTAGTAGCTCCCTCTACCAACCTCTCCCAGGAAATCAGTTGTCTAGTTTCTTTGTAGGTTTCCATGCAACGTTTGTTCCCACATTTGTCTCAATATATATATATATATATATATATATATATATATATATATATATATATATATATATATATATATATATATATTGGTCTCATTACAGGCTAGTACGAATGCCTTCCTGTGCATATATAGGCTAATTATATGTGGGTTCAAGACAGGGACTGAACTGACCCCGAATCACTGAATGCTCAGGATTCAGAATTTTCACCAATCAGTGATGTCTCCCAACTATAGAATTACCAAATCCACTTCAGCAACCTATCTCCCCTCTTGACCCAACATCAATACAACACCCCAGCCAGTCAGTTGAAACAGGTTGCAATTAGATATATAGGGTTCTTTCAGTCTTACTCATTTAGATTGATATTTGAATTCTTATGTTTAGGGATAAATCAATTACCGGTTTGATGACCATTTTACTGTTTTGAGCAGTAACCTAGTCCGTGGTGTTACAATGTGTGATCTCCTTACTGAAAAATACAATAACAATATGCAGATTAAGGTTTATCCAGGGTAATGCTTCCTATCATTTAGCAGTGGGAACGCAGGTAGAGTAAGTGCTGGATTGACTGCGATATCCAGAGCATTCGGGATAATTGCTGATTTGTTGATTGACCCTGAGAAAGTCATTATATAACAATATCATTGCTTCTTAAAAAGCAACTGCAACAATATCTTACAACTGACATGAATGAGATATTTGCAGGTTCATTGCCAATACAGTCATAAGGAATTACTGTCTCAACATAACTCTTGTTTTCTGAATCCCCTTTAGTGGATTTCCTTTACAGGCCTGATTGCCCTCTGTGATAGGCTATGTTTGCCGCAAACTGTTAAATAGGTCTACTGAATTATTTGTCTCTTCAGATATTTCTTGAACACACCTCTCATGACACTCCATAGCATATCGTCTATTTCATTTTTTCCCTTTGCATCATGGGCACAACACCCTGCATCCTTACTTTTCCCTCCACTAGCTACCTGCGTTATAATTAGCATGTGTGTCCCAGCTTGATGCCATCCATTGCCCATCACTTTAGGTCAAAGTCCACAACACTACTGCAGCTTTTTCCCTGTGAACACCACTGCAGCATAAACCTCATTACAACACCTCCAGCACCTATGTAACTTCAATACATGATATTTAGCCCATATCATATATATATCCCAAATAGTTTAGGACATCTTTTACGGATTTCAATGTCTATTTTGGTTACCTTAAGGCATTACACCGGTTCTCATATGTAAATTAACTTGAACATATCATTCCAACATAGATTGCATCATTTACCTTGCATTTTCCGTAATGTAAGATATATACCTAATTGCTTCAGGAGTAATCTCTTAGGTCCAATATGCTGTCATGTAAATTGTTCTTTATGTGCTTTTTGGACTAATTAAGTGTTTTGCAGGAAATATATAGAAATTGCTATTTTCTTGTAATCTTAAATTGATTCCAAGTTTGTAATAGCTAAACATAAATGAGAATTCTATATTTTGGTATTAGATTAGAATGTATGAGCATGTATATACCTTAGAATTTGCTTGTTTTCATATCATTTTCCCCTTTATTACAAAATTTTGCAAATGGGCACATGAATGGCATGTGCACCGTTTTATAAGATGTGATTAAATCCTAAGTTGATGATTTACAACAATGGCCATAGTCAGGATGTGAACAAAACTTAGGATTTTCATTTTTTATGGAATAACATTGGATCTACACTGGATCCCTTTTCAAAATCATCATATTCTTAAATATTTCCCTCCTTTGTCAGAGTTTAATTTGGAAATTAACTCAAGATATATATCAATGGCCATAGTCAGGATATATTGAGGGTTAATTTCGTTTTAAACTCTATAAAGGCACCAAAATGTATTTTATTCTCCATTTGAATTTCAATGCGATTATTATATAATATATTCAATGACCATAGTCAGGGATGTATTATATCCTCAATCTTATTTTAATTCACTTAAAGAATAAAATATGCTTTTCAAATCCAATTTCAAACTCTTTAAATTCATTCATCATTTAGGATAGAATGGCATCATATTTTTAAAATTCTTTTTCAAAAATCCAAGTGATCTTGAATATCAAAATCTTCAATTTCAATTCATTCTTCTATTCAAAAATTCAATTTCAAAGTTCAATTCGACTTTGAAATTTCAAATTCATTTTTATTCAAAACTTCAATTTCTAATTCAAATCAATTTTCAAAGTTCAAATCAACTTTGAAATTGCAAATTCATTTTTAAGATTCAAATTCAAATTCAAATCAATATCACAAAATCAGTTTCAGAGTTCAATTTAACTTTGAAATTTCTGATTCATCTTCTGACTTCAAAATTCAAAAATCAAAGTTTGTTCTTTATCTTCAAAGTCTTGATTTTCAAATCCAAAATCAAAGTTTGAGATTGATTTTGAATCTCAAAATTCAATTTTTCTCAAGTTTTAAATTCAATCTGGGTTTGCAAAAACCCAGATCCATCTTCAAAAATCCCATTTGGATTTTCAAAATCCAACTCCATTTAGGATCCAGAATTCAACTTCATTTTGGATCTCAGACTTCAGATCCAATTCCATTTTAAGATTCCAGAATTCAATTTCATCTTGGATCTCAGATTTCAGATCCAATTTTATATTGGATTCAAATCTTCAAAAAACCAACTTTACCCTGGATCTCAAACTTCGGATCCAATTCCATTCAAAATTCTAGAAATTCAACCTCATCTTTGGATCTCAGACTTCAGATCCAGATTCTCTGTAGGATCCAGAATTCAACTTTATCTTGGATCTTAGACTTCGGATCCAATTCCATTTAGGATTCAGAATTCAACGTTGTCTTGGATCTTAAACTTCAGATCCAATTCCATTTAGGACTCCAGAATTCAGCTTCATCTTGGATCTTAAACTTCGGATCCAATACCATTTAAAATTCCAGAATCCGGATCCAACCTCATCTCAGATCTCAGATCCATTTCCATCTTGGATATTAAAATATTGATCAAAATTTCATTCTCAAATCCAATTTCAGTTCCAATTTTCAAAACCAATTTCAAATTTATTTCTCAAGTCTAGATTCCAATTCAAATTCCTGTTTAGATATTGAATTCAAAATCGATTCTTGAAAATCGATCCCAATTCAAAGTCCATTATGACTTTGAAAATCATTCTTATTGCAAAATTCCAATTCCAAATTCCTTTTCTCTTCATCCACAAACCTATCTCTCCAAATCCTGATCATTTTAAGACTTGGAAATTCAAGTCTCTTCTTCCAGATCTATTCCCGAGTTGGATTCAAAATCTAAAATCCAATTCAATCCTTCGAAGCATTTCTTCACTCCATTGTCAAGTTCATCTCAGAAAACTTGGAAATTTTCAAAATCACTTTCTCAGAAGAGCATACATCTTTGCATTCACACAAGCATGATTCTTTGTGCATTTAGACTTAAGATAAATTCTTAGATGATATTTCAGCAAAACAAAAGGCATAAATTCGATCCTTGGTTCGATTACCCCTGGTAAAGGCGTCAGGAACGGTCGAACCTCGTACCGACGAGCGAATCCCGTCTCTCCATTTTTCCCGTAGATTTTCAAAACGGAGGTGAATAATTTTAAAACATTTTCAAAATTTTGGTCAGATGAGACCCTGCAAAAGAGTTCCTCTCTTTTCTTCTTTTCTTTCTCTTCTTTTCTATCTTTTATCCCCCCTCAAAAGGGAATAGAGGCTAGAAAGGCGAAGAGAAGAAAAAGAGGAACAAGAGGAAAAATTTTGCATGATCACATGCATTTAGACTTAGAATAAATTCTTAGATAATATTTAGGCAAAGCAAAAGGCATAAATTCGATCCTTTGTTCGATTACCCCTGGTAAAGGCGCCAGGAATGGTCGAACCTCGTACCGACGAGCGAATCCCATCTCTCCATTTTCCATTTTTTAAAACGGAGGCGAGTGATTTTCAAATATTTTCAAAATTAAGGTCAAGTGAGACCTTTGCAAAGGAGTTCTCTCTTTCTATTCTTTTCTTTTCTCTTCTCTTTTCTTTTCTATCTTTTATTTCCCTTCAAAAAGGGAATAGAGGCTAGAAAGGCAAAGAGAAGGAAAAGAGAGAAGAATACAAGAGGAAAATTTTTGCAATGATCACAGATTTGACGACTATGATGGGACTCATCTTTGTTCGGTCGAATTTGTGCCTTTTTGCTTTGCTTTGATATTATCTAAGTCTTCTTTCTACAAATGTCAGCTTCATTTTCATGCAAACCTTAGGAGTCTAGACTTTGTCCTAGCTGACATAAAACATATAGGATTTAAGTATGGTTTGGTAGGATTATATTGAAGAGATTATTGCATGCTCACTTAGACTTAGGTCTGAAATACAACTCTCCTCAATTCTAGGGATTGAATGCAAACAATGTATGCAAGTGTATGCTTCTCTTCATTTTAAATTCTATCTCTTTAGGACTTGCATTAAAGCCATCTGGTTTTATTGCATGTTGAACATGTTTTTGAAAACATACCTACCTATATTGTCCTGGTCTTCACGTTGCTGGGCTGTCTCACTGAACCATAGTTTGGGAGAGAGCCTCACAACTGGGCCACTCATTTGGGTTAGCGCCCCCTACTACGTACCTAAGGGCCATAGTCCGAGGTATATCGGTAGGTGCTCAAGGATGTCGCGAAGCCATTACCTTAGAACTGAAGAAATATTTTATATGCCATGTACTTCGAGCTTTGGCTTGGGTATATCGGCGTACCTTGATTGGAATCAAATGATTTGAACCATAGAGTTAGGATTAAGGTCCTATAAGTCATTTCAAATATTGTATTTAGAGTCAGCTTTAGGGAGTGCTATTTGTGCATCCTTGTTTGTACAGTTGTGATTTTGTGATATTTATTTATTATATTTATTATATTTCTTATATTTTTCAAAGACCCTGAGTATATTATTCAAAATTTCCTCTTTATTTTCAAAACCCAGGTGTATTTTTCTTCTTTTTTTTCTGATTTCTTTAATTCTTTTGATCCTGCATGCAATTTTTCAAATTTTAAAATTTTGCTATCTA
This sequence comes from Nuphar pumila, assembly GCF_984573655.1. NCBI lineage: Eukaryota > Viridiplantae > Streptophyta > Magnoliopsida > Nymphaeales > Nymphaeaceae > Nuphar > Nuphar pumila. The sequence goes on along the minus strand of NC_143260.1, from coordinate 83,848,128 downwards.
TTTTCAAATTCTTTTTTCCTCCTATCTTTCCAACGTATCTTCTGATTCTATTCCAAGAATTCTTTCACCTTTTGACAATAAAATCTCTTTTTGTCGAGAGATATCCTTTTCAAAATGGCATTCGTTCTTCATATTTTTAGTTGTTTGCAACTCCCCGCGGAGTAACAACGCAATTGTCACTAATTTTGTGATAACTTAATCCATAGTAATGGGATATCATTTTTTTAATCTATTAACATGATTCCTTCTCTTGTCAAAAATTTCTCCCAAAAGTTCGTCAGTCTGAACCACCCCTTTTTTCCGCAGAAAGTGTTGACATTTCATCATGGTTCAGACAAGGACTGAAAATGAGACAGTTCCACAACAAAGCAACAGTGAAGCAGAGGAAATGAACTCCATTAGATCATCCAAGCCAAGAAGTAGAAAACGATATTAATCTGGCCGCATACAAGCTATTTCAGAGGGTGATGACCAAAATGATATCTAAACAGGCTGAGGAAAACCTGGAGAAAATTGAAAGTGTACTAGGATCGAGGCAACGAGCACTAGAGGGGGGGGGGGTGAATAGTGCTTTTAAAAATTATCTGCGGAAGATTAAAGGATTTTGCAATTTGAAAAGCAAAAACACAAAGAACACAAGATTTTATCCTGGTTCGGTCTATCCCAACCTACATCCAGTCCCCAAGCAAAACCCGCTTGAGATTTCCACTATCAACCTTGTTAACTACAAGATCACACAGACCAAAATCGGTCCCACTTTCAGTAACAACCCTACTGAAAGCAAACAACTCCTTTACACCAAGGAGTCCTTCTTTTTACAGAAAATAAGTAACAACTTACAATACAACCTATGAGCCTTTCTTTTGAATGCGAATGAGATGCAATTGGCTTTTGAGGTTGTTGAAATACTCTACTCACGAATTCACTATCTCTCAAAGTGATTTGAGTGAAAAACTGAAGTGAAAATATCAAGTGAGTGAGAAAATAAATACTTGACTGAATAGGAGTGAAAAACAATAAGTAAATGATTCAAATCAATTGAATTCTTGTTTTTTTGAGTGTAAAATGCACTCATATTTATAGTTAAAGTTTTCCATACATTGAGGGTATGAAAGGGTGTCAAAACTGTTCATTTTGAACGATCAAAACGTTTGAAAAATGAAAAGACACGCCTTTTTGAAGTTTCAGGAAAACGACAAAATTAGTCGACTGAAACATCAGTTAGTCGACTAATAGTTAGTTATTAGTAGACTGACAGTTATCGTCGGTCGACTGATCTGTTAATCAAGCCGTTTGAAAATCTGAACTTTTGAAACTTAGTCGACTAGAGAAAAATTAGTCGACTGATAATATCATCAGTAGACTGAAAAATCTTTCAGTCGACTGCTGCTAAAATCTTCTAAAAAACAAACATTCTGTTCGGTCGACTGATAAAAGCATTAGTCGTCTGCTGCTAAATTTTCAGAAAACACATGTTCTGTTCAGTCGACTGATAAAACCATTAGTCGACTGCTGCTAATTTTCCAGAAAACAGACATTCTGTCCAGTCGACTGATAAAACCTTCGGTCGACTAATTTGACAAAAATGACTTTTTAGAAAATATGGCGCGAAAGGATTAGTCGACTGGTAAGTCTATTGGTCAACTAATAAACATGAAAATTTAAAAAAGAATTTTCTAAAAAGATTTTCATGAGGGGTTCTTTTAGAAAAGTTTTTCTAAAGACTTTAAAGGTGAAATGCAACCTAAATATGCACTCTAAGTAAGGCTCTTACAAGAATCTAAGACTTTTAATGAATTAAACATTTGCACACTAGTCTTTAAAGATTCTTCATTGAATTCTTCAATTTCTTCATAGCCTTAGCTGAAATGCAGTTGATTCCACTTGCTCATCATCAAAACCTTGTACTTGAAGTATCATGTATGGCTTCATTGTCGTAACAATCTCGCCCTTTTTGATGATGACAAACTTAATCAAAGATGAAGCATTTAGATGCATAGATGGAGATTTTACTCCCCTTATCAATATGCTGCAAAACATTAAAAGTTAGTACATTTAAAGCACATATATCACATATTGATTGGTTTGCATTTTCATTCATCATTACTTCATGCGCATTTATAATTTCATTCATTCAAAGCTTACTTTTTTTTGCTTTTTCTCTTAATTTTGCATTTCTCATGCAAGATCTCCTGCAATTTCAATGTAATGCTATCTTTTATCTTTTTCTCCCCCTTTGTCATAATAAAAAAGAATAAGGGCAGAAATAGCATAAGCAAAATAGAGGTACAAGTTTAAAATATTACAACCCATAAAGTATGAAAGTTTAGACAACAAAGATCAGAAAAGTGAGTTGAGCAAATCCTTGATTGAAGTAATCTCTTTCTGAATCGAAGATAGTTGTTGAGTCACATCTTCACGAAAAGTGTGTTGATGCAGCTTCAAAGCTTCCAGTCTCTGCATAACTTCATCATTGTCTTGATTTGTAGAAAATTTCTTTCTTTTTGCTTGAGATGAAGGTGTCGCAGAAGGTGAAGGTTCAGAAATTGATGGTTCAGTTTGATCAACATTTAAAGGAGGCAAATATTTAATTTTCATTCTTTTAAAAATTGTTTGATCAAAGAACTCTTTTTGCTTAATGTATTTTTCATTTGTTAAGGGAACTTTGAAATGTCTAAAAATACGAGTTAGAAGACATCCATAAGGAAGAAATGGTTTTTGTTTCCACAAATTTGTAAAATACACATTGGCCCAGTTGACAGAAATATTTCCAAATAAAACATAAAGAGCTGTAGATAGATCTGTGAAATAATAATCAAAAGAACCAGTTTTAGGTAGGACATTTTGGGCAAGGATTTGTCAAGCAATGCGTGCACGAGTTTGAAGATTAGTATTTTTGAAAGGAGTGCAGTGAGGTGCGCCTGGAAGAAGAATTTGTTCAAAAACTCTTTCATCATTTAATTCAATAGTGTTGAAAAGAGTGTCTGAAGGTCGAATTTCAAGAATTTCTCCAAGTAGTTTCGAATCAAACTCGATTTCAACATCATGAACAAGAGAGGACAAAACTCCAGTTTCATGATCCATTTGTAAATTTGTATAAAACAAGTGAATAAGAAAAGGATAGTGAAGGGTATCTGCACAAGCATAAAAAAGATGTGAAATTCCAGGAAATAATTCTCTTATTTTGTAACGATTAAATAAGTGAAATAGAACATTTCGGCCTGGTAAAATAGATAGTGCAGAAATTGATCCAAAAGTATCATACAAAAGAGGATTTCTGAGTAATCTGAGTGAAAAATCATGTCTTGAAGAAGGTGTAGGAGGAGGAGAACCTAAACCTTTTGCAGATATAGACTTCGTACGAGGCATGGTTAAAAACAGAGTTTCCAAAAAATGTCGGCTTCTAAATGATTTCCGGCAGAAGGAGAACGCTGTCCGGCATTGTGAAACAGAAACAGAGGAGGACACGATGGCTGACGACGAGTGTGAAGTCGGCCACAAGAGGATTTCAGCAATGGCAGAAAATACACTGTCACGGCAAGAGGGTTCCGACGTGTTTTGAAGATGCGCCAGTTACTGCAAGAGGATTCCAACGTTCCTTGTCACGACCAGAGGATTCCGGCGTCTCCCTGTCACGGTAAGATAATCCCGGCAAAGATAGAATCGAACGACACTCCGAATGGCACTCCGAGGGTTTTTCGGAAGAGAGTGAGGAAAGGGGTTTTCGTTTTAAGGGTTTCATTCCTTTAAAATAAAAAATGAAAAGGTGTGAAAATGAAACGATGCTTATTTTAAAAAGACGGGTTTTTAAAAAAAAAATCCAAGGGGTATCATGTCCCTTCATTTAATTTTTTTTTTTTTAAATTTTTAGTCGACTAAAACTTTATCAGTCGACTAAGAATGTGTGACTCATTCTAAAAACATCAGTCGACTAGAATTATATCGGTCGACTAATATGGTGCGATTCATTCTAAAATTTTAAAACATCAGTCGACTAAAACTTTATCGATCGACTAATATAGTGCGATTTTGAGATTTTGTTCAAAAATCAGCATTTTTATAAATCCAAAAATGAGCAAATACCTAGTTCTCTCCTAATTCTCATAAAATCTTCATTTTTAAGAGGTTTAGTGAAGATATCAGCATGCTGTTCTTTAGTGGAAATAAAATTTAACAAAATATCTCCTTTTAACACATGATCTCTTAAAAAATGATGTCTAACTTCAATATGCTTAGTTCTTGAGTGTTGAACAGGATTTTTCGAAAGATTTATAGCACTAGTGTTATCACAATAAATAGTTGTTGTGGAGTAATTCAAACCAAAATCTTTTAAGGTCTGTTTCATCCATAGTACTTGTGAACATGATAAACTAGCCGCTATATATTCTGCTTCAGTTGTTGAGAGTGACACTGAATTTTGCTTTTTACTAAACCAAGAGACTAAGGAATTTCCTAAGAAATGACAAGTTCCACTAGTACTCTTGCGATCAGATTTACTTCCTGCAAAATCTACATCACTATATGAAACTAAATCAAAGGAAGATGATTTTGGGTAAAACAAACCGAAATTTGAAGTATCTTTTAAATAACGAAGAATTTGTTTTACTGCAGTTAAATGAGATTCTTTTGGATTAGCTTGAAATCTTGCACACATATAAACACTAAACATAATATCAGGTTGACTAGCAGTTAAGTATAATAGAGATCCGATCATACCTCTGTAGAGCTTAGTATCTACACTTTTACCATTTTCATCTTTATCAAGAGAGGTAGTTGTACTCATAGGATTCCTTCTTGATTTCGATGAGTCCATCCCAAATCTCTTGAGAAGTTTTTTTGTATACTTAGCCTGATTGATGAAGATTCCTTCTTCAGTTTGCTTTATTTGAAGTCCAAGGAAGTAGTTTAATTCGCCCATCAAGCTCATTTCAAACTCTTCCTGCATAGCTTTAGCAAATTCTTTACAAAGAGAATCATTAGTAGAACCAAATATTATGTCATCAACATAAATTTGCATAATAAGAATATCTGAATTAAGATTTTTAATAAATAAAGTGGAGTCTACCCGACCAATAGAAAAACCAGATTGTTCTAGAAAATTTCATAGTCTTTCATACCACGCTCTTGGTGATTGTTTGAGTCCATACAAAGCTCTTTTCAATTTGTAAACTTTTTCTGGATATTTCTCATTTTCAAAGCCTGGAGGTTGCTCTACATAAACTTCTTCATTGATGTGTCCATTTAAGAATGCACTCTTAACATCAATTTGATATAACTTGAAGTTCATGTAACTAGCAAAAGCAAGCATCATTCGAATTGACTCTAATCGAGCCACTGGTGTATAGGTTTCATCAAAATCTATGCCTTCTTTTTTATTATAGTCTTGTGCTACTAGCCTTGCTTTGTTACGAATGACTTCACCATTTTCGTCCAGCTTATTTTGGAAGACCCATCTTGTTCCAATTACAGGATGATCCTTTGGTCTATCAACTAGATCCCAAACATCATTCATAGTAAATTGGTTAAGTTCTTCAGACATGGCCAAAAGCCAAAATTCATCATTACAAGCCTCATTGATATTCTTTGGTTCTAATTTAGATATGAAAGCAACATTTGCAATATATTTTTCTAATTGCTTTCTAGTTTGGACACCACTCTTTATTTCTCCGATAACTTGTTCATGTGGATGATTAGGAACTTCTTTCCAAACAGGTTGAAGAGGAACATTTTCTTGAGAAGTATTCTCTATCAAGGGTTCTTCTTGAAGTATTACTTCTTCTCCTTCGCTTAGAGGTATAACCTGCTTATAATTCTCATCAAATGCAACATCTAAAGATTCTTCAATGCAAGATGTTCTTTTATTGAAAATACAATAAGCTTTACTTCTAGAAGAATATCCAAGAAATATTGATTCATCTGATTTTGAATCAAACTTATCAAGATTATCTTTGGTATTTAACAAGAAACATTTACTACCAAAAATTTTGAAATATGAGATCTTTGGTAAACGATCATAATATAATTCAAAACATGTTTTATGTAAAATTGGTCGAATAAGAACACAGTTCAAAACATAACATGCTGTATTTATTGCTTCAGCCCAAAAGTATTTTGGTAAATTTTTATCTTGAAGCATGGTTCTAGCACATTCTTGCAAAGTTCTATTCTTTCTTTCAACAACTCCATTTTGTGGAGCCGCTCTAGGAAAAACAAAGTTGTGAGATATACCATGTAAATCACAAAACTTTAGAAAAGATTCATTTTCAAATTCACCACCATGATCACTACGAATTTTAATTATAGATGTAGATTTTTCATTTGTAATTCTTCTACAAAGTTTAGAAAATTCTGAAAAAGCATCATTTTTGCTTTTTAGAAAAATTACCCATGTAAACCGAGAATAATCATCTACTATAACAAAAGCATACTTGCTACCATTCAAACTTTGAATTCTAGATGGTCCAAATAGATCTAAATGTAAAAGTTCAAGAGAACGTTTTGTTGAAACTATATCTTTTGCTTTAAAAGAACTCTTGATTTGTTTACCCCTTTGGCAAGCATCACATAAGTGATCTTTCTTAAATGGTATTCTAGGTAGGCCTCTTACAAGATCATTCTTGGATAACTTGGAAATAATTTTAAAATTAACATGTCCAAGTCTCTTGTGCCATAACCATTGAATTTCATTTGAAACAATAAGACATTTTTCATTAAAAGTGGGTAATTCATCTAGATATAGTTCATACACATTGTTCCTTCTTTTACCTTTAAAAATGATCTTTTTAGATTGAAAATCAGAAATTAAGCATAAATTATTTTCAAAAGAAACATGAAAACCTTTATCACATAATTGACTAATAGATAATAAATTATGCATTAAACCATCTACTAAAAGAACATTTTCTATCAAGGGAAATTTTGGATTACCAAAATTACCAATACTTATTACTTTTCCCTTGTTATTGTCACCAAAGGTGACGGTTCCTCCATCCTTATTTTGGAGGGTGGAAAATAACTCCGGCCTTCCAGTCATATGTTTGGAACAACCGTTGTCCAATATCCATTTGCTTCTTATGTTGTGTACCTACAACAAAATTAGAAAACAGAGCATTTGACCCCTTTCTATTTTCGGGTCCATGAGAGTTAGTCTTAGGAATCCATATCCATTTGGATTTTGGTTTCCTTTGATAATAAATATTTTTTCTATAAAAGGATTTATCATATCTAGAATAATCATGTCTAGGCATATAAGCATTATAGTTTCATGATTAGATGCATTTCTATTAGAACTAGAAAGTTTAGTTCTATGAACAAAAGGTTGAGAATAATGTCTTTGATTTTTCACCACATAGTTTGGTCTATTTTGAGTATCAAAGAAGCTATATCCCAATCCGGTTTTATTAACCGAGCATCTTTAAGAACCAAGAAGTTTTTCTAGATTCTCTTGACCATTTGTGAATTTGGTCACTATAGAAAGAAGATCATTTGATTTTTCTTTAAGACTAGATATTTCTTTTTGTAAGAGATTGGTTCTTACTCCAATTTCTTTTATCTCAAATGCTTGGCAAGAGTTTTCCTTCTTGAGATCTTCTATCTCTTGAAGTAACACTTTATTTTGAGAGTCAAGAGTTAAATTTTCAGTTTTTAACTCTTTATTTTTAGAACTTAGACTCTTATATTTAGCATATAAATCATTAAATGCTTCAAATAAATCATCATAGTCAAATTGACTTACCGAATCTTCTTGTGCTACAAAACACATGTTGGTGACTTCTTCATTTGATTCTTCATCGGAAGAGGAGTCACTATCATCCCAACATGCTTGAAATGCCTTTTTCTTCTTGAATTGGTTCTTGGGCTTGATTTTGAGAAGATGACAATCTTGCTTGATATGTCCTGCCTTTTTGCAGTTAAAGCACTTGACTTCATTGGGATTGGAAGAATCTGCTTTCTTTACCTTTCTTTGAAATCTTCCCTTTTTGATGAATCTTCTGAATTGCCTTGTGATGAGGGCAATATCTTCATCTTCATCTTCTTCTGAATTTTCTGAGTCAGAAGTAGCCTTAAAAGTAAGAGATTTCTTCTTGGGCTCTTCTTCTTGTCTGTCTTGAAGTTGGACTTCATATGCCATAAGATTACCAACTAAATCTTCAAGAGTGAGAGTATTGAGATCATTTTCTTCTTCAATAGCAGTGGTTTTTCTCTCCCATTCAGGAGTTAAACACCTTAGGATCTTTTTGATTAAATCCACTTGTGAATATTCTTTTTCAAGGGATTTCAAAGTGTTAGTTATATTGGTCATTCTAGTTACCATGTCCGATATAGATTCATTTTGCTTCATTTTGAATAATTCAAATTTATGAACTAAAGAAGCAATTTTAGATTCTTTTACCTTTGACATACCTTCGTGAGTCACGAGAAGAGTATGTCAGATTTCATTTGCTGTAGAGCATTGAGAGATGCGATTGAACTCTACCTTGTCAACACCACAATATAATGCATTCATTGCCTTGGCATTAAGTGAAGCAGTCTTCTTTTCTTCATCGGTCCATCGGCTAAAATCAGTTGATGGAGTTTGGTACTTTTCTGAAACAACTCTCCAGATTTCGAGATCCATAGATTGCAAGAATATTGTCATTCTTACTTTCCAGTATCCATAGTTTGTTCCGTCGAAGAGAGGAGGACGAACAAAGAAGCTTCCTTCTTTGTGCTGAGATGTTATAGTTGCCATGCTAGATGATGGTCAAATCAAAGTAATAGCAAACTTGTGCTCTGATACCAAATGAAAGTGTACTAGAATCGAGGCAACGAGCACTAGAGGGGGGGGGGTGAATAGTGCTTTTAAAAATTATCTGCAGAAGATTGAAGGATTTTGCAATTTGAAAAGCAAAAATACAAAGAACACAAGATTTTATCTTGGTTCGGTCTATCTCGACCTACATCCAGTCCCCAAGCAAAACCCGCTTGAGATTTCCACTATCAACCTTGTTAACTACAAGATCACACAGACCAAAACCGGTCCCACTTTCAGTAACAACCCTACTGAAAGCAAACAACTCCTTTACACCAAGGAGTCCTTTTTACAGAAAATAAGTAACAACTTACAATACAACCTATGAGCCTTTCTTTTGAATGCGAATAAGATGCAATTGGCTTTTGAGGTTGTTGAAATACTCTACTCACGAATTCAGTATCTCTCAAAGTGATTTGAGTGAAAAACTGAAGTGAAAATATCAAGTGAGTGAGAAAATAAATACTTGACTGAATAGGAGTGAAAAGCAATAAGTAAATGATTCAAATCAATTGAATTCTTGTTTTTTTTAGTGTAAAATGCACTAATATTTGTAGTTAAAGTTTTCCATACGTTGAGGGTATGAAAGGGTGTCAAAACTGTCCATTTTGAACGATCAAAACGTTTGAAAAATGAAAAGACACGCCTTTTTGAAGTTTCAAGAAAATGGCAAAATTAGTCGACTGAAACATCAATTAGTCGACTAATAGTTAGTTATTAGTAGACTGACAGTTATCGTCGGTTGACTGATCTATTAATTGAGCCGTTTGAAAATCTAAACTTTTGAAACTTAGTCGACTAGAGAAAAATTAGTCGACTGATAATATCATCAGTAGACTGAAAAACCTTTCAGTCGTCTGCTGCTAAAATCTTCTGAAAAACAAACATTCTGTTCGGTCGATTGATAAAACATTAGTCGACTGCTGCTAAATTTTCAGAAAACACATGTTTTGTTTAGTCGACTGATAAAACCATTAGTCGACTGCTGCTAATTTTCCAGAAAACTGACATTCTGTCCAGTCGACTGATAAAACCTTCGGTCAACTAATTTGACAAAAATGACTTTTTAGAAAATATGGCACGAAAGGATTAGTCGACTGGTAAGTCTATTGGTCGACTAATAAACATGAAAATTTAAAAAAGAGTTTTCTAAAAAGATTTTCATGAGGGGTTCTTTTAGAAAAGTTTTTCTAAAGACTTTAAAGGTGAAATGCAACCTAAATATGCACTCTAATTAAGGCTCTTACAAGAATCTAAGACTTTTAATGAATTAAACATTTGCACACTAGTTTTCAAAGATTCTTCATC